>NC_056726.1:1726976987-1727162294 GCF_019279795.1 Protopterus annectens | reverse complement strand
AATTTTCTAGTAACCAAAGAGGTGGTGAGAAAATGTGGTTTTGGAAGTCTTGGGGGGGGGGGGGGCTTTTTAGGACTCATGTCAGGACACTTTCTCTAGAGGCAGAAGAGGAGGTTTCAATGGTAGACTCCTCCCCAGAGGTGGAAGTGGTCCAGAAAACCAGGGCTTCAGAGACTACTTCTCTGATAGGTCCCATCAGCACTCCTAAAGCCTTGCCTGGCTGCCCACCTCTGGAGGCAGTCTGGGTTCATTTTTCCTTATGCCTGGACAAATACCACAAAAAATGCATGGATACTAAGAATCTTATCCAGATGTTAGTACATATCTTTTTACCTTCCACCTCCTGTTTGAAGAAAGGAACTCCCTGATGTTCCACCCAGTCAGAGGGAATACGCAGCTCAAGAAATTCAAAAGCTGCTACAAGGAATCCTCCAGGAGGTCACAGCTGAATATTTAGGATTTGGAACTCAGTCCTGTTATTTTTAATGCCAAAGGGGGTCCTGAGACCAATTTTGGAGCTAAGCAATTTGAACCAGTATGTAAAGAATTTCATAGTTCTGAATGGTTACTGTTCAGTCTGTCTTGACTCTTCTGCTCAAGGACGATTAGATGTGCTGTATAGATCTCCAGTGCAGAACCGTGTGTGTTGTAACTTTAAGAAGCATTTCCAAGTGTAGGCACGTGCATATAAATAGGGAGCACATGCAGGTAGCAGTGCTATTTTGAGGGGACAAACGTGTGAATGTTGTAGTCAGTCTGTTTTATAGTTACTAAGCTTCAATCCAGATGTGTTTGTGTGTAATAAAGCTGCTTGCTTGAATCAAACCCACAACTGTTTGTCTGTTTTATCCTGATTGGACGAGCGACATGGTGTCAGAACTGCATTTGACAGTGAAGGTATATTGAGCAGGTTGGGTGTTACAGTGCTCAAACCATTAAAAGGGCTAGAAACCAACTTCAGGTAACCAAAACTTGCACACAACCTTTTCTTGGGCAGGCCATTCTCCTTTCCTCCTCCAATCGCCACAGTGATCACAGATGCTTCCCACTTGGTCCAAGACTCTAATTTGTTTCACTTTACAAATTAGACATGGTCTATAGAAGCAGAACTTCTTTGGTTCGACAGTGCTCTGGCAGGGGACTCTGACCCATTCATGAGGAAGAATGTAAAGGACAACATCAGATTTAGAAGTTGCATACTTACCATAACTTAGCATCTTTGTGGCTATTTGTTGTACCTCGGATCACTTATTTTTTACCCCAGATCCCTCTGGTGTCACACTTGTAGACAACATGGACTTGGGGTTAGCCACATCCTGTGTGGCTATTTGGGTCCCCTCACTGGACAAAGGAGAGCAACTCTTGTTGGTCCTGGAAGAAAGAGCAAGGAAGGTTTCCCTGTTGTCAGAATGCTGTGATGAAGCAGATGCTCCCATTATTAACCCAGTTGGCCTCATTTTTCCTATCTATAAGAAACATAAATTCAAACATGCATCCTCCTCCTCCTCAGGCTCCTTTTGATAGGAGTAGTTTGTTGGATTTGGTTTGGGATTTAATTTGGGCTATTGATCCTACTTTTAAAGTAGTTTCTAGTAAAATAAAGGATTCCTCTTTTCCTGAAAAGATTCAAGATTCTGAACATGAACGGGAAGACAATGAGGATGGATGCAAGGTGTCTCGTCAGATTTCTGATTCAGACTCTGAGGTGGGCTTAGTTTCTGATTCTCCCTGTGAGGGTTTCTCTCTTTCTGGGACTACTGCTAGAATGTGTAAGTGTTTTCAGTGGGATAGTCAACCAGCTGCCTGTTTATATATTAAAAAAAAAAAAAAAAAAAGGGGCAGATAAGATTTATTAAATTCCTCAGTCTTTTAAATTTTTATACACTGTTTCCAAACCTGACCCAGAGGCTATAGCTTTAGGTGATCCCACTGATGCTAAGCATCAAGTTAATTCCAGTGCTGCTGTTTCTGACAAGGATGGGAATATTATTGGTGTTGTGGAGGAAAAGTGTGTACTTCAGCAGTTTGAACGGTCAGGCTCGTATGTTAGCGTTTGTTCTGACAGGTTGTGAAAGTATGAGTATTTTGTCTGCATTTCTTCTTGTGAGGGAAAATCTGCTTTAAATAACTCTGTTGCACAGGTGATTACTTATTGTTTGCAGTGTGTTTGTGATTCTGGTACTTATTCCTGGGCTGTGGTTCAGAGGTAGGTACTAGGCTATCTACCCGAAGGCATTTATAAGCCTAGCCAGAATGTAAAACAAATGCAGCCCCTCACGAGCTGTAACAGTCCCAGTTAAAGGAATGATGCACTGGCACACTTTAGCGTTAGATGATAAGAATAAGAAATAATACAAATCACAATCAGTTCAAGTTCAATAACAATAGGGGTGATTTTAGTGGAAATAGGTCCAACCAATTTTTAGAGGGGAAGCAAATGAGAGAAAATGGGAGCAAGCAGGAAGAAAGATACAGAAGCAGGCAATATCAAGAGAACAATCCACCAAGAAAATGGGATTAGATACACCAAGAAATGGAGAGAAAGGAATAGTCAAACATAATGATATACATTATAGATGGAAGGACTTCAGTATATACAACTATACCAATGTAGAAGTTACCACTGATATGTTCTCTTTATTATCTAAAGGTATGAAGTTCATTCCCAATAATTCCGGTAATATTATAGATTATATAGTGGATTTTAAAAAAATATCTCAGGAAGTTAAACTTGGCTATATACTTCAAAGGGAAGTAAACACTGAATGTGGAAACCTTCAGGCAGCCCAGTTATTTTACTCCACCATTGAACAATACCCTAGCCACTTATGAGAGGATGGTACTCAAGGAATTGTATGCCATTATGGACAAAAGTAAGAATTATGTCACCAATTTAACTGAGAATGAATACAAAGTTATGAAGGAGTTGCAAAATAATGATAAAATTAGATTAATGAAGCCAGATAAGGGAGGGGGTATAGTCATATACAATATGGAAGACTATAATAATAAAATAAGTAATATATTATTTAATTCTGGGAATTATATATCAACATCTATCAATGAAGTTAATATAGCCAATCATAAGATAGATTTGATATTAGAAGACCTATTAGTAGAGAATAGAATCGCTATTGATTTATATAATTATGTGAAAATAAAGTATCCGATTATTAGTAACATAGTGGGGATACCCAAGGTGCACAAAGATATGAATGAACCTCCATTCAGGCCCATAATATCAGGGAGCAATTCAAAAACTTTTGAATTAGGGAAAGTCATAGATGGTTGGTTAAAAAGTGCATACAAAAATATTTCACATATAGTGAAAGACTCTTGGGATTTCTTGGCAAGACTTAAAAATGACTTCATTTCTGAAGATTGTATATTGGTGACAGTGGACGTTGTTGATTTGTTTTCAAGTATACCTCAGGAAGAAGGACTTAATAGATTCCAGGACAGTATAAAAAAATATAGTAATTTAACATGGGAGAAAATAAGTATTATAATGTTATTCATGGAACTGGTCCTGAAAAATAATTTCATCATGTTTCAGGGTGAATACTACAAACAATGTAAGGGAGTAGCCATGGGGGCGGCATGTGCCCCCATGTTTGCAAATTTATTTTTACTAAACTGGGAGGAAGAATTCATACTTGGCTCAGAATGGAAAACCAATATAAAATGCTACCTGAGGTTTTTGGATGATGTGTTTATGGTGTGGAAGGGTGGGGTGGACACTTTGAAAACATTTATTGAATATCTGAATACTAGGAATGATTTTTTAAAATTTACTTTTACCATGGATAGAAAAAGTATATCTTATTTAGATACAAGGATTACTATAGATGGCAATAAATTTAAATCTAATTTATATAGAAAAGACACATTTAGTAATGATTATTTAGAGTTCAACAGTTGTCACCCACCACACCAGAAAAAAAGCATCATCAAGGGACAATGTATACGAGCGGCAAGAATGACATCTAACTATCAAGATATGGTTGATGAGTTAAATAAGATAGCCGAGATGTTCAAAGAAAGAGGTTACCCAAAAGGGATGATAGTGGATGTAGTGAACTATGTCACTCAGGAATGGGGAAAGAAATACAAACCTATACTGGGAAATAATATGGTAAATAGTAATTCTTCAGACATAGTTACCCAGGAGTATAGAAGAGCGTGCGTTATACAATATGCCCCTGAAGTAGGTAAAATTAGGGACGTAATTGAGAAGAACTGGAATATATTAGAAACTGATGACAATGTATATAATATAGTAGGAAGAAAACCCACATTTGTGTACAGAAATGGATTTAACCTAAAATCCAGGTTAAATAGGATGTATGGCATTACCAAAAGTGAGCATGGCACAAGTGGTAGATGCAATCAGTGCAGATTTATTATAGGGAAAACAAGTATAATTCTGGATAATATTCATAAGACTAATATCACCTTTTGTAAGGGGAATTGTAGAACAAGAAATGTTATATATTTAGCCAAGTGTAAAACATGTCCAAGTTATTATGTAGGAATGACCACACGGTGTTTGAAAAATAGAATTTATGAGCACTGTTAGAAGATAAGAAAACAAGATGGAAATAATGCATTGTGGAGACATTGTGAAGCACATAATGAATGCAAGATGTTTGAGTTTGGTATACTAGAACGCATATTAGAGAATCCGAGGGGGGGAATACAAAGAAAAAACTAATGGAAAGGGAGACACGTTGGCAAATAAAACTGAATGCATCAGAAAGCCCAGGGCTCAATGATACTATATCTATAAAACCCATGTTGGACAAAAAGTAAAGTGTTATCTAGGATATTTCTCTTATTAAGGTGTTTATGACAACATAAAAACAGAAAAATGTGATGTTAAAGCAGCCATTCACATTGAGGCTTTTTGTATATATAGTTTTTAGCTTTATGAGGTTTTAATAGCTAATAATTTTATAATGTAATGTATTTATGACGTGAATATGAATGTATGTTCAAAACAATACAGACATACACAAGGTTTTTAAAAAATAAGTTATTAGAGGGAAGGAACAGATCTGAGGGAATCTAGCACTGTGCACTTTAAACAGCTTTACATGGTTAGTCATTAATTGTTTTTAACTAATTAATGTGATGATGCTATTGGAGAAAGGAGATTATATAATATGTAATTAAGCACTTTCAAATGGTTCTGAGGAAATCTACAGGAGTAGATGAAAGCGCTCAACCAGTTTGTGAAGTTATTCTGTTTTAATAATTCGTATTAAAGAAGGATTCTTATCATCTAACGCTAAAGTGTGCCAGTGCATCATTCCTTTAACTGGGACTGTTACAGCTCGTGAGGGGCTGCATTTGTTTTACATTGTTGGACAGGCCAGTGAATTTGATTCAGTTAATACCTAGCCAGAATGTGTTAACTTTAGCTGCCCCCTTAGATTAGTTCCCTGTGCCTCTGTTCAGCAGAGCCACTGAAGTGATCCCCTGGGTAAACTTTGTTTCCCATCCACTCTTTAAGGTTTCTCTTGAAGAGTGTTAGTGAGGAGCTCTGCCTAATGTAGATTGGATCAGCATTATCCTTTAGCATGGGGGCTTTGAAACTTTCCACCTCGGTCTTAAGTAACGTGGAGTTTGCTTTTGAAATGTTTTTCATGGTGGTTTCCTTGTCCGGGGGTGGGGGCAGAATGTGGATATCCAAAGTGATTTGTTTATGATCAGATCTGAACAGTGAGGGGTTTACCTCCGGTGTGGTACACCGGTCGGCCATGTTGGTGATGACCAGGTCCAATATGTTGTCACCTCTGGTGGGAGTGTTGACCAGTTGATTCAGGGCATTTAATTCTATGAAATGTTGGGCAATGGGAGTTAGTACTTGAGTAGTTCTCCCAGTTAATGTTTGGGTAATTGAAATCGCCCAATATAGGGTGTTTGGTAGGACATTTATGTTTCCAGAAATGCGGAATGGGGGTCCTGGGACATGGTGGGTGATCTGTAGCAAGCTACCATTTGAATTGCAGTTTTGCCCATTGTTGTTTGCACGTGGATGATGTCTGAAGCATCATGCTGTGCCAGTAACCTGGAGGTGTGGGTGTCCTTGATGAATATGGATACGCCCCCGCCTTTTGTATTTTGGTCTGGGTTCTGTGGCCGAAATGTATGGTACGAGTTGTAGCCTGGTAGTGCTGGGGTGCTCTCTGGAGCCTTAAACCAGGTGTCTGTTACTGCACATATCGATTTCTCCATACTGCGGAGTGCCTCTAGTGTGTGTATTTTGAGATTTAGACTTCTGGCATTGAGTAGCATTACCCTCAGTTTTTTGTTACTTGTGCTATTTTCGGCAGTGGGTTTGTCTTTTGAGCCTTGCCTAAGAAAGGCACTATGGGGGTGGCAAAGAGCCTTGGCCAGTATTTGAAAGCCTTAGGGTGATGGGTGCAAGCCATCTCTAGCGAAGCAGCATGGCTTCTCGGGCATATCATCCCAGGCAGGCAGACACTGGATCCCCTTTGAATGACACCAGAAACTTAGCCAATTGTTGAAATTGATAATTTTTTCTTTATACCGTGGTATTCTAGGTGAGGGTGGGATGCTACTCAGGGTCAGGATCATACCGGTCTGGGCTATGTGATCAGAGATCTCTTCCATGTCTCTCTTCATGTAGTCCAGGGAGGTACAGCTCCGGTCATTCACACCAACATGGACAATGACAGGTCGTATATGTACTTGTTCTGGAGTGATCCGAGTGTTTGTGTTATGTGACAGATCCTGGCACCCGACAGGCAGCTAACAGTAAACTTCTCCTTATTCAGCTTAGTGAGTGGGACGTCAGTGTGCCCTGACTATAGAGTCACCTGTTTTCTAGTATGTGGGGCATGTTATTTTCCCTTAAGGGCTGTGGTTACGTGGTACACTGGTTTTGTGAAGTGTGTATTCCATGGTTTGTGTTTGGGGGTGGAGGTTGCTTGGATGTCTGCTCTGGAGGTCTCTGCTTTTGCAGATTTTTATTTAGAGCCTCCCAAGTATGTTTTCGTGTATTTGTGTGTTTTTTGCCAGTGCTGGTTTAATGGGTCTATGTGAGATTGGTTTTAATGGGTCTATGTGAGATTGGTGGTGTGATGCAAGTATTTCCCTTCTCTTGACTGTCTGATCCAGTCTTGGGTTGAGAGAACTTAGCCTCCAGTTTGGCTGTATAATTGCATCTCTTGCATGTATTAGTGTTTGGTGGTAGGAGGAGGGGGTTGTCTGTGTACATGAGACAGTTGTAACATTGCCTCCAAAATGCCCAGATTCACCAGTTGGATTGGCGAGTACACCTGAAACTGCCCTTTGGACATGCTTGGATAGGTACAGTGAACTGATTTTACTAAATGGCTGGTAAGGTCGAACAGAGCCTTGTCCTTCTGTACAGTATAGGGGGGGGGTCTAGTGCTAGGGTTTATAAGTGCCTGCTATGAGTTTTGAGCAAGTGCTGGGCTGTGAAATGAATGGCTTGAGTGCTTAAGTTTAAAGTTTGTCTAGTCCCAAGGGAAAAATTGAAGAGACTTTTTGGAGCTGGGAATAGTTATACCCTAGCTAACTGGAGCTGCCTGGCACACAAAACCTGGCAAATGCATTTTTTATAGCAGGGAAATGAAAGAGAAATTAACCCGAAATGGCCAATAAACTACTAATTTCTGTGCTGAAACCATTCCTCCAGTGACAGATAGGCTGCTCAAAGCTCCTCTCTCTCACAGGTAAACAGCAAAACTTCCTTCTATACAAGTAAGGTATGGGCAAGCACAGAGATTTGTAACACAGCCCTGAATTCAGCACTAATCTGAAAACTGGACTATACTAGCTTAGAAAGGCGTTGAACAAGTATGTTTTTTTTTTCCAGAAAATAAAGCAGATACAATCAAAAAACACTTTAAATGCACATAAAAGTATACTTACTGTTTGATATACAATGTCCCTAGTAATAAAGTAGTCCTGTTGTGTGTTTTTTTTTTTTTTTTTTTTTTTTTTAACATCTTTATTGAATTATCGAGATATATAGCTAAGCTTATAACATCTTTATTGAATTATCATTGAGATATAGGTAAGCTTATGTTTATATAAAAGTAATCAAACCATATTAACAAATTCTTATTTACAGATTCAGTAACATGTTGATTATCCAAACTTTGATCATCCTAAATGTCAGTTATCCAAATGCAGCCTTCCTAAGTGTTGTCTATACGTACGCCTTTCCTGCCATGCAGAATTTAACATTTATTGCTGCTTCACCTGTTCTTCCTACCACACGGTATTTAGCATTCTGTTCGTTGCTACTTCCACTTAGTCTAGTGTGTGTGTGTGTGTGTGTGTGTGTGTGTGTGTGTGTGTGTGTGTGTGTGTGTGTGTGTGTGTGTGTGTGTGTGTGTGTGTAAAATACCCCAGTTATGGATAACTGCTGGTTAATGTTACTATGCTCAGGTTTAAACTCGGTACAAGAAACAAGAGCCTCAATTCTCTACCGCTAGCACCACTTGTGTTTCAAGGAGCTGAGTGCCTAGCTCTCAACTATCCACATTTTCACAGAATGTCTGGAATTTCGTGGATCATACGTTTGGTCTATTCCTCTTAAAATTTGTGATTTTCTGACAAATCAGTGAGGACTGAATTAATTAAATCAGCGGTCTCTAACCTTTGTTTGCACCAAGGACCAGTTTCATGTAAGACAATTTTCCATGGACCGGCAATTGCACGAGCATAATAAAACATAATATTTATTTATTTGCCTGGACTAGTAAAACATAATATTTATTTATTTGCCTGGACTAGAAGTCCATTTTCAGAGGAGCCCTGGGGAGAATAAGCTCCCAAGTACAATAAAAAGACAATAATTACCAAAAAAAGTGTACTTTCTGCTTAACAGTATAATATTGATCTAGTTAGTGTATAACAGTAGTAGTACAAGTGAGAATAATTACAATTAAAACATGAAACATAGTCTGCCTAGCAGCATAACATTGACCTTGTTAGCATACAACAATAATACAACTTTCAAAATATATTTATATTTGCATGTATGTGTGTGAGATGTGTGTGTGTGTGTGTGTATATATATATATATATATATATGGGTGTAGGTTAGAAGATCGACAGCTGAGATAACCGACAACGCATGAGCGGGCGCCAGATGATCGACACTCGGAAGACCCGACGCTACGGATGAAAACTCCGACGCCAGGGATAGTGAGTTGGAAAGAAGGCTGTGTGAGTATGCGGTGGTGACGGACGTTAGGGTGCGACTAAGGTAAGTGTGGATAGTGACAGTCTGCGGGGATAGGGGTGGGTTAAGTGAGTTAGGGTTAGGGCGCGGGTTGGGTAAGTGTCGTAGTGGTATTTTTGGGTTAGGGGCGGTTAAGTGAGTTAGGGTTAGGCGCTGGTTAGGTAAGTGTGTGGTAGTGGCAGTTTTTGGTTAGCGGTTAAGTGAGTTAGGGTTAGGGCGGGTTGGGTAAGTGTGCGTAGTGGTATTTTTGGGTAAGGGGTGGGTTAAGTGAGTTAGGGTTAGGGCGCCGGTTAGCTGAGTGTGCGATAGTGACGGACCTTAGGGTAAGGGTTTGGGTTAGGGTTGGACGTAGTTGTGTGTGTGAGGTTTAGTGTGGGTTTGTGAGGATTTTGGTGTGCTTGTGTTCTGTGTGTGGTTTTTGGATAAGGGGGTGTGTTTTGTTAGTTGATTGTTGTTATTGTGGTATGTGCAGTGTGTGGGGTTTCGTGTTTGTGGACCGTCGGTTACTTGTTTGTCGGGCATGTGAGGTGTCGTGTTTATGGTTTGTCGATAATGTGGTGTCGATGTTTTTGTTGTCGGTGAGAGTGGCTGTCGATCTTATGACCTAGAACCATATATATATATATATATATATATATATATATATATATATATCTATATATATCTGCTAGTATTAATGGAGTCCATGGATAATGCAGTCACTAGAAGTACAATTCTGTCGCTCAACTTTTATGCAAACAAATGTTTGTTGATTTTTTTGCTGGGTTTTTTTTTTGTTTTGTTTTTTTTGTCTCTGCTCTTGTGCAACAGGTGTTTTCATGTACTAGTTACTGTTTTACCTATCCGAGTCATGGTTTGTGTTGTAATTATATTGCTCCTAATATAGTAGAAATAAATAAAACTCACCATGATGCAGAATCAGTGGGAGCCCTGAGCTTGTTTTACTGCAGTGAAATGGCCCTATCTAGGGGTGACACACATTATGTTTCTTATGTCCGGTCTACTCCGTAATTTTATTTTGGTTGCTGTCATTGCAGAAACCCTGCTTCATAAAGATAGGATGTTGGAAATGGAAGCAAGGTTTCGGTGCTTTTGTGGTGATGTCCGGATATTCTGCCTTTATTTTAATCGGAACGTTGGCAGAGTTGAAGTTGTCTCAAACATACTTTGAAGTCCACCACAATTTACTGTCTCAAGCAGCTGATCTTCCAGCACTGAAAGGGTCGATTCACCAGGCATGTTCACAAATGGGTCATGGATCCATTCCTTTTGGGAAGTAACGCTCAAATTCTTGTAAATGCAAAGATAGGTTATCGTGCACCAGTTGGGAGAATGAAGGCTCAGTCTCTTCCAAAATCCCTGCTAATGTTAGGGATATTCGACATGTTTCAATGTTCACTCACCGTCCTCACAGTTTCAGTTTGGCTTTGAATGTAGCCTTTATCTGCCAACTTGAAGACAGTTGTCCTTCTCCCCTGAAGTGACAGATTGAGGTCATTGAGCAGCCTGAATATGTCACACAGGCAAGCAAGTTTTGCGATCCATTCCATGTTACTGAAATTTGCTGCCAGTGGTGACCGTCTTCCCTAAAATAAATCTCTGAAGTGGCTGTCTTAACTCAAACGCTCTGGCCAGCAGTCTACCTTTTAGAAATCCATCTAACTTTTTTGTGTATACGAGAAGACATTTGTGTTATGCATCCATTTGCTCACAGAGCTGCTCAATCAGTTAAGGGCATGTACTTTGATGTGGTTAACAGTGTTTTGAATTATGTCATTAAATTTTAAGTTCAGGTGACATTTTTTGGCTAGCCAGCATTTCTCTGTTGAATAACAGTATGTGTACTCGCATTCATGCACAACCACCTTGACTCGAGTAATGAAACCAGAAAGCCAGCCAGTCATGGCAGCAGCTCCATCCATGCATACACAGACACAAAAGCACCCGAATAGTTCTCCATCTGTGGTGGTGTTGGTTGGCAGTGATAAATCACATAACTTATCCTCATGCACATCCTCCTGAAATATGTATCGCATGAAAACAAGCATTATTACCTTGTCAACAGCAGTAGACTCTGCAACCAGTGTTGTATACCATGGTGGCTCATTAATCCTAACGATTGTTTCTCAATTTCCTCTGCTATTTCATCAAGTCGTCTGGTGATGGTGTGAGCCGAAAGAGGAGCCCGTGCTACCTTTTTAACTGCAGCTTCTCCTAGAAGTTCACAACAAATGTCCTTGGGAGCAGGCAAGATCAAGTCTTTACCAATAGTAAAAAGGCTTCTTAGCCTTATTGATAGAATTATGTAAAGGAAAAACTGGTTTGCCCTCATAGAAATGGAATGTTTGTAATTTGGTAAAACTGCTGTCTCTTGTAGTGATAGTGTGATATTTTGTTAGGAACGGTACAAAAAATACAGAGCCTGCATTTAAAGGAAGAAATAACAAGAATATGCTTGCATGACATATTGTATTTCTAAATGGTTAGCTTAACAGAATATTCTTGTGGAAAACAAAGTGTTGTACTTCAGATCAAATATTCAGAAGTAGGATGTTCATTTGACAGCAACCTGTGGGTTACGGATCCGATATCGGATCCGAGCCGGCAACTTGTTTCAAGCTAATGGATCCGAGCTCCTAGCTCCTCCCTTCACCCATAATCCCCTGCTAATCCTCCATGACCTCAGATCTAGTTTGCCACGCTTGTGGATGGCTGGATCCTTGTTGAGCTCTTCAGATAAGTGAAGAAAAGTTACTTTTTCTAAGTACTTCTTGTCAGGAATTTCTTTTTTAGTTAAAATTAATCCTTTTAAAGTGTGTCAGTGTTAGGTTCCATATTTTTTGATCTTAATTAGTTACCCTCTCTTCGCTGGTCGCTAGTGTGTGTTGCGTTTCTTTTGAGGCCTGTGTGTGTGTGTGTGTGTGTGTGTGTGTGTGTGTGTGTGTGTGTGTGTGTGTGTGTGTGTGTGTGTGTGTGTGTGTCTAGTTGCTTTTCTTTTTCTTTAAATAAAAAAAGGAATGGCTGAGGCCCCAAAAGCCATATTTTCCAAATGTACCGAGTGTGGCCATAAGCTCTCCCCGGCTGATGGCCACACTCGGTGCGTTCGGTGCCTTGGGGTTGAACACCTCACCTCGGGCTGTACCATCTGTGCAGTGTTCAATCCCAGGGCACTGAAAGGGCGGAGGTCGAAGCTGGTCCTGGCGGGACTTTTACCCCCGGATTCAGCTTCAGCCTCCGCTACCTCTGCTGCTCCCGTGGCTCCACTACAGCCTGTGGTCGCTGCCACTCCTGCCTCCCTGCCTCCATCCGGGACTCAAACTCCCGCTAAAGTGTCAGAGGACAGGGAGGCCAGGAGGGAGAAACGGAGGGAGAAGCACCACAAGTGGCGGGCCGAGACCTCCGTTTCAGCCCCGCCAGCTAAGCGGGCTTCTCCCTCCACTGCTTCTAGGTCTCCTCCTCCTCGGCTCCGATCCCCTTGTTTCTCCCCAGGGCCTGAGGAGGAGGAGACCAGCTCTCCTTCGAGGTCATCGAGGCGGCATTCCAGGCCTGCCTCGGTGGCCTCCTGAAGATCTACCTTCAGTTTATCCGATGCAGACTTGGACCGGATGATGCGAAGATTCATCCAGGCCCAGCTGCAGATGGGAGTGCTCTTGCCTCCCCCCCCCCCCCCTCAGGGGGGGAGCTCGACACCTTTTTTCCACCCAATTGCTCCTTCTCCAACCTGCTACCCGGGTTCGGAGCCGAGCAGCCTTGGAGCCGGGGGTGGGTTGGCGCCGACAGTACTTGGTACTTCGGATCCGACCCTGCCCTTGAGCCTGTCGGATCCGACCTCTCAGAGCCGTGGTCCGAGCTTCGGATCCGGGTGATTCAGTGTGCCTTCGGCTCGGTCCAGGTCGGAGCACACTGGTCCCTCGGATCTGACGGTCTCGGAGCCGGCTCCGATCCCTTCATCGGATCCGAGTGGGAGCCGACTTTCGGATCCATTGGAGAGTGGTTCTCCCTCGGCCTTCGATGTTGTGGAGAGGGCTCTGTTGAGAGCATCCGGAACCCCGGTCCTTGCATCAACTCCTCCCTGCACTCCCTCTCTGCTGGGCCAGGCTTCCATCACCCGGCCAAAGGGACAGCCTGCTTCGATGTCACAGATAGTTCCATTGGAACAAGATGTTGCTGGCGAGGCCTCCTCGGACATTCCCCCCGAGGAAGCTCCCCGCAAGCATAAGTGCAAAAGGAGGCACATGGACTCCCCTGAGTCCTTAACCGAGGACACGGACTTGGAGGAAGGGGAAGGCTCCCCAAGATCGCCCCCTGAGGATGTCTCCTTTGGAGACATCATGGAGATGCTGAGAATCAGAGGTGGGTGGTATGCCCCCAAGTCTTCCTCTGACGAGTCCGTGTTTCTGGAGGCATTCGAGGCAGGCCCGTCTACCTCTTGGGTGTCCCCTCCAGCCGACCCTCTGGTGGACCTCATTACCACCAGGGCATGGAAGGATCCGGACACCGTGGAGCCAATACCGAAGCGCCTGGATAGGATTCTTAGCCCCCCCTCAGACCGATCACATTGGAGTAAGGGGCCCCCCGTAGATGCCAGGTTGACGGTGGCAGCCACAAAGAGGGAATTGGCTCAGGAGAGTCCCTCAGTCCATCCATCGAGCAAAGAGTCCCATTTGATGGATCGCTTAGGGAAGCGAGTCTTTAGTTCAGCGACCTTCTCGGTAAGGTCTCTGAACAATATGGCACATGTCATCAGGATGCAGCGGGATCTTATCAAAGAATACGCTGCATCCTCCCCTGAGTCCATGTCGGAGGAGGACAAACAATTGTACTCCACCCGAATGGCCACTCTGAGATCAATTTCAAACACCTCTATGCGGCTGTTGTCCCACGCCACAGAGGGAGCCGCTAGGGCTAGTGGAGCAGGCCTAGTCATGAGACGTCAGGCCTGGCTCTGTCATTGCGACTTTACGGAGCCCTTTAAAGCGTCCTGTGTGAACTCCCCTTTTGATGGTTCTGCTCTATTTGGCAAAACAGTTTGCGAGACACTTGTCCAGAGCGAGAAGGACGGGAAGACGTTGTTTGCCGTCAGACTCCGCTTCTCTGCTCCCCAGTGGTCCTTTTCGAGGAACCAAAAGGGTCAGAAGAAGATGTGGTTCCGGAAAATCACAACATTCCCAACCAGCTCCGGACAACCAGTCCTACCGTGGCAGAGGTGGACAGGGAGGACGTCGCCCCAGGGGCAGAGGGGCTCTGAGAAACTTTGGGTCCAGATAACCTTTCTCTGAGCGGCCCGCGCAGCAGCCCTGAGGGGTTGCCCGACTGCTCCACTCTGGAGGCAGTTGGGGGGGGTGTTTTTCGGAACACCTAGCGGCATGGGAGTCCATCACAGCAGACCGCTGGGTGCTTCGCATCATATCCAGAGGGTGCAAAATACCAATACTTCATGTCCCCCAATCCAAGAACCTCCCCGATGTCCCCAAATCCAAGAACCTCCCCGATGTACCACCTGATCAGAGGGAGGCCGCAGCCGCAGAAATACAGCAGCTGCTAAGAAAAAGAGCCATCCAGCCCGTCCCCCAAGACCAGCTTGGATTAGGGTTCTACTCCAGGTTCTTTTTGGTGCCAAAAAAGACGGGGGACTTGAGACCCATCCTAGACCTTTCCCGCTTGAACCTGTCAGTAACAAAGGAAAAATTCTGAATGGTCACTCTTCAATCTATCCTCCCCCTTTTGAGGGAAAACGATTGGATGTGCTCTATAGACCTCAAGGATGTGTACTACCACATCTTAATGGACAAACGATCCAGGAGGTTCCTTCGCTTCCGGCTGGGGGCCAGTCACTACCAGTTTAGGGTCCTTCCCTTTGGCCTCACCACAGCCCCCAGGGTGTTCACCAAGGTGTTAGCAGTGATTCGGCCCACCTGAGACTCCAGGGAATTCAGGTCTTTCTGGTCTTTCTGTACCTGGACGACTGGCTCCTGACCACACCAACAAGGCATCTACTTTGCTCGGCCAGAGACTTCTTTCTCCATCTAGCCCCACAACTAGGCATTACTATCAA
This sequence comes from Protopterus annectens, assembly GCF_019279795.1. Lineage (NCBI taxonomy): Eukaryota > Metazoa > Chordata > Ceratodontiformes > Protopteridae > Protopterus > Protopterus annectens. The sequence goes on along the minus strand of NC_056726.1, from coordinate 1,727,146,992 downwards.
TGTCAGCAAATCTCTACTGGCTCCGACACAGGTCATAGAATTCATAGGTGCCAGAAGAGACACCAGAGATTTGCGAGCCTTCCTAACTTCGAGAGAATCCGGAACCTACAACTTCATGTGCGGGCTATCCTTCATTCAGAGGCTTCACTAGCGGAATTCGTCCTGAGGGCACTAGGCTCCATGGTGGCAGCGATTACGCTCCTTCCATGCGCCCGTTTAAACATGCGAGTACTGCAGTGGACTCTGTTAGTGCAATGGTCCTTCCTATCCCTTCCTCTCCACCATCCCATTGCTATCAGCAAGGCTTGCAGGAGGGCGCTACTATGGTGGCTTCAAGCATCGAACTTCCATACGGGCCGTCCCTTCTGCACCTCTCCCCCCTCTCCCCCTATCGCCACGGTGACCATGGACGCTTCCCGCCTCGGGTGGGGGGGGGCATTATTCAGGCAGGACAGTCCAAGGCACGTGGAACGATACAGAGACCTCCCTGCATATCAACGTTCTGGAGATGAGAGCGGTGCTGTTGGCGTTGCAAGCACTTCAGAGCTTCCTCCCCGCAGGAACGATTGCAATTCAGTTGGACAACATGTCGGTGGTGTGGTATATCAACAAACGGGGGGAACCAGATCTTACCCTCTATGCCGCGAAGCCATGAGAGTGTGGGAATGGGCAATCTCCACCAACCGCGTGGTCTCTCAGTCCTCTAGTAGCGAAGCAGATATTTGCAACATGGGGGCAACCCTGCTGCGACCTTTTTGCATCTCCATCAAACGCCAAATGCGACAATTTCTTCGCTCTAATCCTCCCTCTAGGGGAAACTCCAAGAGACGCTCTGGTGCATGCTTGGCCACTCGGTCTACTCTATGCCTATCCTCCTCTGCCAATGATGATATAACTCTTAGCCTCACGGTTGGGGAGCAAGATGACAACTCTTAGCCTCGCGGTTGGGGAGCAAGATGATTCTCATTGCCCCATTCTGGCCTCTGCAAATTTGGTTCCCTTACCTGTGGTCTCACCATGTGAATCGCCCTTGGATTCTAGATCCCATTCCGGATCTCATCTCCCATCCGTTGGACTTGCCAACTCCAAACCTGGACAATCTGAAACTGACCGCTTGGTTGCTCCAGTTCCACTCCTAGTTAGGACTCCCGGTATCTCTTCACCAGTCAAAGCCATCCTCGTGGCAGCGCATAAGCCCTCCACCAGGAAAGTGTATCACAGTAAATGGAAACGTTTTTCCATCTGGGCGGAGCACCACTATCTAGATCCCTTTATGGCTCCTCTTCCATCCATATTAGACTTCCTAACTGAACTCTTTCAGGAAGGCGCTAGTTGTTCAACTGTCAATGTGCAATTGGCAGCCATTACCATGTGGGACATGATACAGGGCCCTTGATGTCGGCCAAATTGTGTAAAACTTTCTCAAGGGCACCTTTTTACTTAGACCCCCCTGTAAAAGAAGCCGTACCCCCCTGGGATCTTACATTAGCTCTTCAAGCCTTGACTGCTCCACCCTTTGAACCCGCTGCTTCAGTAGATCTCAAATTCTTGTCATGGAAAACAGCATTCCTTGTAGCCATTACTTCAGCGAAAAGAGTGTCGGAGCTTCAGGCTCTTTCTGTGAAGCCTCCTTACCTGATATTTCACCCAGATAAGAGTGTACCTCAGGATCAATCCCTCCTTTCTTCCCAAGATAGCATCAGAAACCAACATAAATCAATCCATAAATTTACCGGTTTTCTTCCCTAAATATCAAAATAAGGGAGAGTACAACCTGCACTCATTGGATGTTCATAGGCAGCTTTGTGTTTATACTCCTAGGACAGCTGGCCATAGACAATCTGACCAGCTGTTCATTTCCTTTGCCAAATTTTAACTTGGGGAAAGCCATCTCTAAAGTATCTTTATCTCGCTGGATTTCCCAATGTATCCTACTGGCTTATCAAGCCTCGGGTAGACCCGCACCAGAAGGAGTTCGTGCTCATTCCACCCGCTCCATTTCTACTTCTGCGGCCTTCAAGTCTAGAGTCCCATTGGATGATATTTGTTCTGCAGCCACTTGGGCTTCATCTCATACCTTTATCAACCACTACAAGCTAGACCTGCTTTCTAGAGGGAGAGCATCCTTTGGCTCTGCGGTGCTTCGTAATATCCTTCCATGATGGCCACCCAAGGTGCAGGTAGCTGGGGACTCTGTCCCACAGGTTGCTGACAAATGAACATCCTACTTCAGATTTAGAAGTTATGTACTCACCATAACGTTCCATCTGAGTAGGTAGTTCATTTGTCTGCAACCATCCCCCCCTCCTTCCCCCTGACCTTCTTCAGATCTACTAGTTGTTAGATATCCTTTGTTGGATATATATTGAGGGGTAAACTCGATCTGAGGTCATGGAGGATTAGCAGGGGATTATGGGTGAAGGGAGGAGCAAACGAGATTTGGTAATCATAACAGTTTGATGTATTTTTAGAATAGCATGTGATACATTGGTTTACACTTCGGAATGTTTTTGTAACAAATGGCATTAACAATAGAGGCTTGTTGAAATATCGTAAACAGTTGGATGTACACAGATATTCAAGTGAAAAGGGAAATGGCTAACACAAAAGAAAAAGTTAAGACCATCCTATCAAGGAAAGAACATTTCGGCATGCTGAGAACTGGTTTTCTCTGGATGAGCATGGCTAACACAACAGGAAAAGTTAGACTGTCAGTACAGATAAAGAAGGCTTCAATACAGGAAAAGAAAGTTTTCATCAAAGATAAATTTTTGATACTATAAAAGTGATTGTAAAGACTTGTTGGGCAGTTTTTAACAGCGTCAGTTGAAGTACAGTGTTGTGACAGTTGTATCTGTTATAAAGAAAATGTTTATAATTTCACAGTAGTGCTTGGTTGACTTGTGTGAAATCTGTCATTATACGAATATACAGTTGTACAGTTTGTCTGTGATACCACCTGCTGTTAATTCAATTTAACACTTGGCAATATGGTTAACCACCAAGTATGATGCTCTCAGTGCAGATATATTTGTTGATGAGATTACCTTCAAATAATTGCTTCTGTCCTTCATGTTCACATGTTTTTCTTTCAAAACAAAACTCCAAAGGCTTGTCTTGTACTGCAGGGTGCTTGATCTCTATGTGGCGAAATGGCGAGCCTGCTTGAACAAGGCCTAATTCGGACCCTTTTAAATATTTGTAAAAGTACTATGGCAAGCACTAGTTAAGTTTTGTTGGCACCAGACTAAGTACAGTCACTCTTGAACAGCTCAGCAGTATCAAGAACTTCCAAGTGGATGAAATATGATTTCATCCTTGCTTCTGCTCTGAGACGTTCACCAGCATTTTCGACAGAGAGGGAGTTTCCAGTTTGCAGCTTTAGATTACAGATTGATCACCTGTTAGCCATTTATGAAAACTGCCTCTTTCTGAAGTAACATGGATACCAGCAAGGACACAAGTGCGGAATGCACACATTCTCTGGCCATAGACTTAACAATGTCCAAACTTTATCAAGAGTCTGATTTTATGTCAATGGTATGAACAAGCCAATAGTGATAAATGTAATACAGTGTTTGGTATAAATGCAAGTGCGAATATGTGTAAATACATTCATTGTTTTGATCAGTATAAAATTCAAGTTAAATGTTTTAAAACTCTATGAAAAATAGACAGACCCAAGGACAGCCAGAAACTCTACTATAAATCCGTTTTTAATGTCAAGGTAAAAACATAAGTGCTTTCGTAGCAAAGCTACTTCATCAGATGTACATTACAAACACAGAAACAGCTTATTAAATTATCACATGACTACAATTCATTCATTCTTAGACACCAATATAATATATTCATCTAAATGTTCTCTATATCTAACAACAAATATATAAAAAAACTATTAATATATGTTAAAAAGATATTAAACACTGTAAAAAATACAAACTATTTTTCCTATTCAGTGGTCTAGCTTTGTTTCGGTCCAATAGGTACTCTTGTCATTGAGGCCATGCCCTTAATCTCCACGTAGTCTAACTATCCATTTTGCTTCTAACTGCTCCGGTAGGTTCCTGATATCACCCTTTCTGATGTTCTCAAAAAATACGTCCGACCTCCGTAAACCTGAAGAAATGTGTACTGTCGGTGTCTAGAATGTGCTTGGATAGTGCTACCCTTACCAATATGATAGTAGTGTTCCTTGATCCTGTCCCTAAGGGCTCTGTCAGTTTTGCCAATGTAAAACTTTAAACATACAAGGCAATAAGCTAAGTAGACTACAGGAGCAGTACTACACGTCACGTAAACATTGAATCTATAAACTCTGTCCTGATCCGGATGTTTAAACACATTGCTACTATCAGCATACTTGCATGCATGGCAATGCCCGCATGCAGTAGTACATTTAATATCCTGATCGGGCATCTTATTATTCAGATAGCACAAACGTCTTCTCAAAAACTAATGGCGTTGCCATGGGTGCTGCTTTAGCTCCTAGTTATGCGAACATTTTTTGCAAGGATGGGAGTCTGCCAATATATTTGAAAGTGTTTTTGTAAAAAATATAGTCAAAATGTTGAGGTTTATTGATGTTCTGATAATATGGGATGGTACTATTGATGAACTAAATGAATTTTTAAAATATATTAACAATGTATGTTCTTATATAAAGTTCACACATAGTTTTAATGCTGAGAATTAATTTCTTAGATTTAATGATTTATAAAAATGATGGTAAACTTGTTTCAAAGATTTAGGAAAAAAGAATTTCAAAACAGTATGTATTTACATTATTCAAGTTTACATCCAAAAAAGACCAAATTTAACATTGTCAAAGGCCAAATAAAAAGGATCAGTAATCTAACGAAAGATGATGAATTTCAATTTTGAGGCTGAAAATTTCTGCAAAAGAATGGTAACCAGAGGTTACCCACAAGAGATGGGTAGACAAGGTATTGGCTGAGGAAATGATCAAAAGAAAGAATACTACTACTGAAAAATTAAAGGATAAGACCACTGTAGATTACACTATAGCTTTAGCATTACAAAATATTACTGATTCCAACAGGATTAAAGGTATAGTTAGAAGAAATTGGGGAATTCTCAAAGGAAATAGAGAAATTGTAGAAAAAATAGGAGATGAACCTAGATTTGTGCAAAAAAAAGAGCAAAACATTTCAAAGATTTTTTTCAAAGTAAGTTGAATAAAAACAAAGTAGTTTGAAGAGAGAAAAGGAATGGTAAAATGCTATAATTGCAATTACTGTCACCATTTATATACGGACAGTAATGAAATTACACTTGGTAAATCATTAGTACAGGTCCCAGGTAGATTTACATGTAGATCTAAAAATGTTTATTTATTAATATGTTTAGAATGTAGTTCATTTTGTGTTGGAAGCACTAAAAGAGAATTATACAGAAGAATCTATGAGCACCATTATGCTATAAGCAAATGTGACAACAAGAATGCTATGGGGAAGCATTATGTTGAAAACAAATTCAAAATTAACTAAGTGTTTGGTTTTAGATTCAGTGCATGTTAATGTTAAAGCAATAAATATAGAAGATGAATTAGGATGGTTGGAATACTGCTGCCAGGTTAGGCTAAATGCTTGTTTTTCCCCCAGGACTTAATAATAGAGAAGAATTCAAAATGTATTTAAAAAGGAAGGGATTGAAACATTAGGGAAGTTGTACAGAAGTATGTGTTAGTATTTTTTTATGTGGACTGTTGTTTTAAATAGCTATTGAAGCTTTTAATTGTTAATTGTCAATTGACTACTATTTTAGTATTTAAACTGAGTGTTTTCATGGTTACAGCCATTAGTCTGAAGAAGTCTCCATTGTAGTAGATGAAAGCGCTTACTTTTGGCTTGGAGTATCATTTCTATCTGTGGAATAAAGCTGAACTTTTATTTCTCCATGCTGACATCGTGTTCTTTGTTTTTGGGTCTTCTCAAAGTTTTCATGTTCTTATACACAAACTTTGGTTTAGTGTCTACTGTCTCTTTATCGTCGTCAAAATGTTCCAGTGTTTTTCAATAATGTCCCTATATTGTCTTGTATCACTGGAGTAATATAGGCACACTTTTTTATTTTCACTCTTCTTGGGCATTAAGTCCGTATCATTGCTATAGTTTTTACCAAAATAGGGCCTAGCTTTACTAGTTCTCAAACTGGGCACTAACTCAACACTCTCAGTAAACTCATCCTGTCCATAGCCCCTAGCAGTGAATGCTTTCATTAAACTACGGGTCTGCTGTGTAAATTCAGTGTCATGCACACTAGTCTGGAAGCTCTATAAACTTGGCTTCTAACCACACTTTTAAGAATATGCAATGGGCGCATGCTTTCCCTAAATAAAAGATGGTTGCAATTACATGACTTTCTGTGTAACTGTTGAAATACTACCTTCTAAATCTAACAGTACCTTTACATCCAGAAACTCTACAGAGTCAACTGAAATTTTTGAAGTGAACCTTAAGAATGAGGTGGTGTTACTGATAAAATCAATCATCTCATGAAAAATACTTGCAGACCCTTCCCATAAAAGAAAAACGTCCACAAATTGATAAACTACCACTTTTCCATTAAAGGGTCCATCAAAAATATATTGATGTTCCCATATTGCCAAGGCAACATTGGCGTAGCTGTTGGCACCATGTGCCCATATCTACACCATGTTTTTGCCAGTTAAAAGCAGTCACCAAACAAAAATATTGTTGTTCAACACACAAATCAATAAAACACTGATCAGTTTGATTTTTCTATTAGTAAAAATCAGTGCATCTTTCCAAAAACTGCTTTACACAAATAATTCCTTCACTATTGGGGATGACTGTAAAAAGAGACGTGTAGTGTCACCAAATACAAATTGTTACTTCTCGTATGCGTTTCCATGAATATGAATAAATACCTAAAAAATGTTGGGGTCTCTTAAAATGTGCATACAAGCATTCAAAGTAGGTCTAAGCTGTTTTTCTATATAAATGGATACAAGCTCTGTACACCAGTTTCATCCCGCAAAGATGGGATGTAGTGGGGGAACCAGATCTTTGTGTAATTTGGGCAGGTCTTGAATGACTGGTACCAAAGCATCATGGACCATTAAGTAGTTAAACATTTATCAATCAGACCTTCTTTTAATAGGGTTCTAATAGCATTGCTCACTGTAATCATAGAATCAACATGTTTACGTGATATCTTGGCATAGAAATGAGTGTCAGACAACATAGCCACCATACCATTACTATATTGATCAGAATCAAATGGCACTATAGGGTCACCCTTATCAGCTGGTCTAATAATTAACTTGCTGTTGTCCTGCAAGTCTCTCAGAGCTTTATACGCAAGTTTAGTTAAATTATATTTCCTTCCACATTTTTTATTTCTACCATTGGAGGCATACATTTTATAAAAATCATCCAAACGTAGCTTTTCAAATGCAGTGATTCAATTAAGTTGAATTGGGTATAGACGTGCTTGTTTCTTATTACGACTGTCATTGTAAACTACATCACTTTTGAAGTTCAGTTTTAGTAGTATGTTCCCGATAAGCATTTTAAAATCTAAAATTACCTCCGTAAAGTCTTGTCTCTGTGTAGGGATAAATGACTGTCCCTTCATTAAAACCGAAGTCTCTGCGTCAGATAGAAATTTCTCTGTTTCTTGTCCCAGAACTTATTGATTGTTGGTGTACCAAGGCTTCCCCTTCAGGTTTCTTTTTCATACACGATCTGCTGTGAGAGCAGGAACTCGGTTTTTGTGTTGTAGAACCCTTTATCGGAAGTGGGAACACTAATTTCTGCTGAGAAAAAGGAGAAATAGACTGACTGTGTTCTATTTCGTTGACACACACTTCATTGCCGTATTTTGCCACACTTCCATAATTGCTTGGATGATGCACTTGAGCTGTCGGCTGGAAAGCCTTCTTTCTAGCATCTAATTCTCTAGCAGACATCTCTGCTGCAATGGGATTGGTCAATTGTACTGTCAGTCCATTGCTACGATAGTCAGTCAATGGGTGTCTGGTTCCATCTCCTTGGTAACGGAAATAGGTTCTTGGTTGGGACTGACTGGTTGAATTATGTGCAGCTGTGCGAGGCCAAGTAAACACATTAGCTGCTTAAAAATCAGTATGATCTCTCTAACTTTTTGATCTTAATTTTACAGTCTGCGTTTGTATACTCCAGTTGAGTCCATCACTTCTGTAATGTACTTTTCAACCAACACATTGTCAAAATTATCAAGCAAATCTTTATATTCTTTAATATTGGCTGATGACTTTTATTTCATGTTTGGAGTATTTAATAAGTTGCATATATTTAAAACTGTATTCTAGATTAATTTGCCATTTAGCCAGCAGTTCTGGTATAGTCCTACCTTGTGTAGGCATTATTAACAGGAGTCCACGGGGTCCAATATTTTCTTTTAAGTAGACTTCAAAATGATAATTCTGATGCTGCTGCCTCTTTAGTTTGAACACACCAACTTCAGTGCTGTTAAGTAAAGGATTTTCAAGTCCATCCAGGATACCCAAAAACTTCACTTGGCTTAGCATAGCTGCATATAATTCAACCATTGTCATTCCCAATAAAGAGCTTATTTCCGTTACCAAGGAGGCGGAACCAGACTTGCCCAGAGTCAAACAATGGACTTGACAGTGCAATTGACCTGCGACTCCCGTGCCCTGGCCCAGGAAGCAAGGAGCCTCAATCCTCACCAGCAACACCAGAGAGGGCGTCTCCTAGAGGAAAGGATAATAAATACACACAGTAAAATGCAATTTCTGTTAAGAGCACACAGAGACCACAGTCAGTCAGGGGCTGGTTGCTCCCTTGCTCTCCAGGTCCCCAATAAGACTCCCCACTGGAACAACTATAGGGTCCAGATCTTATCCAGCTGGGCAAACTAAAATCTCCAGCACCTTTTCTGTCCAACCAGTGCTTCTTGTCTCTTCCCAAGTAGCTGACAAACACACACACTTTGAGATAAGAGTTTATACAGCCACACATATACTCCTGGGGAAGGCTGGCACAGGTTCTCCAGCTGTGCACCTTTTACCCAGACTATACGGTAGTACCACTTGCCACCACCCAGCTAATACATATCAGCTACTCAAAGGCCCTTAAAAGGGTGTCCAATTATTACTGTGCAATATTATTAACCAATTGGTAGTATGACTAAATTGTCTCAAGGCTTATTAGTGACTTGGTACAGGATCCTTGTATACATGCAATGTACTCTTAGAGCTTAACTTATCTCTACACAAAACAGCCACAGTTAAAAGATTTTAAAATATTTAATTAATATATAATTAAAACAACAAGACCATACATTTTACTACACAGAGCTAGTCAGGAGTTCGTCACACAGAAATACTTAAAATAATTCAGTAGTACAGTTCTGACATCACAGAAAATCACTTAGTCTAATCTTTCTAGTTTCTAGCTATCTCTGAAAGAAAACACAAGTCTAAGATCACTTACATAAAACAACAGAGTGCTGTGAGTTGGGTGATCAAGACAAAAATTCTTCATAATCTGTGGTTCTCGCTGTTTAAATTGAAACTGCAGTTCTGATAAACATTACATCATTCTTCACCCTTCCTGGAGTTCCCAGGCTGTACCTGAACTACATTTTACATTTTTAACATTTCCTTTTTGGTATCTTGCAGCTGGTCAGGCGCAGAGCAATAAAAATACATTTGCATGCTTAAATCTAGCAATTTAACTCTTTGTTAAAACAATAGAATTTCTTCATCTAGACGTTTCGGCACCACTGTCTACTTCAAAGGGTCACCACATATTTTACTTTGCTCAGTAAAGTGCACGGTTGTCACATTTATTTCCATTTCCAAATGTAACAGTATTTCTTTACATTTAAGACAACAAGCCTGTAGTTTACATTTATATTTACAAATGACATCTGCACAGTTTTATCTCGCAAGGCTGTCGGCCTTCACACGACCAATCCCATTGCAGCAGCGACGTCCACTAGAGAAGTAGGTGCTAGAAAGAAGACTTTCCAGACGACAGCAGCTCAAGTGAATCATCCAAGCAATTTATGGAAGTGCAGCGAAATACGGCATTGAAGTTTGTGTCAACGTAATAGAACAGAATCGGTCTGTTTTTCCTCCTCGGCAGAAATTAGTGTTCCCACTTCCCATAAAGGGTTCTACAAGACAAGAACTGATATCCTGCTCTCACAGCAGAACACGTATGAAAAGGAAACCCAAATAGGAAGCCCTAGGTACACCAACGATCAATAAGTTCTGGGACAAGAAACAGAGAAATTGATATGGAACTTATCTTTGCATGTTTTATCTGACGCGGAGACTTCGGTTTTAATGAAGGGACTGTCATTTATCCCTACACAGCAACAGTACTTTGAGGTAATTTTAGATTTTAAAATGTTTCAGGAACATATTTTCAAAATTGAACTTTAAAGGTGATGCAGCTTACAATGACACTTGTAATTCTAAGAAACCAAGCACGTTTATACCTAATTCAAATTCATTGGTCACTGCATTTGAAAAGCTGTTTGGATGATTTTTATAAAATTTATGCCTCCAATGATAGAACTAAAAAATGTGGAAGGAACTATAATTTAACTAAACTTGCGTATAAAGCTCTGATAGACTTGCAGGATAACAGCAAGTTAATTATTAGACCAGCTGATAAGGGAGTCCCTATAGTACTATTTGATTCTGATAGATATAGTAGTGATATGGTGGCTATATTGTCTGACACTCATTTTTATGCTAAGATATCACGTAAACATGTTGATTCTATGATTACAGTGAGCAATGTTATTAGAACCCTATTAAAAGAATGTCTAATTGATAAATGTTTAACTTCTTAATGGTCCATGATGCTTTGGCACGTGTCATTCAGGGTCTGCCCAAATTACACAAAGATTCAGTTCACCTCCCACTGCGTTCCATCGTAGCGGGGTAAAACTGGTACAGAGCCTGCATACATTTATGTAGAAAAACAGCTTAGACCTACTTTGAATGCTTGTATGCACATTTTAAGAGATACTCATCATTTTTAGGTGATTTATTCGTATTCATGGAAACTGATACAAGAAGTAACAATTTGTATTTGATGACACTAGATGTCACATCTCTCTTTACAGTAACAAAGGGTGTAAAGCAGTTTTTGGAAAGATGCAAGATGCACTGATTTTACTGATAGGAAAAATCAAATCGATCAGTGTTTTATTGGATTGTGTGTTGAACAACAATATTTTTGTGTTTGGTGACTGCTTTTGCTGGCAAAACATGGCATAGCTATAGGCACATGTGCCAACATCTATGCCAATGTTGTCTTGGCAATATGGGAACATTAGTATATTTTTGATGGACTCTTTAGTGGACAAGTGGTGTTTTATCGTCCATGTGTGGACGACTATTTTGTTTTATGAGAAGGGTCTGCAAGTATTTTCATGAGTTTATTGATTTTATCAATAAGACCACCTCGTTCTTAAGGTTCTCTTCAAAAATTTCAGTTGACTCTGTAGCGTTTCAGGATGTAAAGGTACTGTTAGATTCAGAAGGTACTATTTCAACAGTTACACAGAAAGTCATGTCATTACAACCATCTCTTATTTAGGGAAAGCATGCACCCATCACATATTTTTAAGTGTGGTTAGAAACCAAGTTTATAGAGCTTCCAGATTGAGTGTGCATGACACTGAATTTACACAGCAGACCCGTAGTGTAATGAAAGCATTCACTGCTAGGGGCTATGCACAGAATGATGTTACTGAGAGTATTGAGTTAGTGTCCAGTTTGAGAACTAGTAAAGCTAGGCCCTGTTTTGGTAAAAAATATAGCAATGATATGGACGTAATGCCCAAGAAGAGTGATAATAAATTTAAAAGTGTGCCTATATTATTCCAGTGATATAAGACAATATAGGGACATTATTGAAAAACAATGTAACATTTTGACAACAGACTATGACATCAAAGTGATAATAGACACTAAACCGAAGTTTGCATAGAAAAACATGAAATCTTTGAGAAGACGTCTGTGCTATCCTAAGAATAAAGATGCCTGATCGTGATATTAAATGCGCTACTGCATGCGGGCATTGCCATGCATGCAAGTATATTGATAGTAGCAATGTGTTTAAACATCCTGATCTGGACAGAGTTTATAGATTCAATGTTTGTGACGTGTAGTACTGCTCATGTGATCGATTTAGCTTATTACCCTGTATGTTTAAAGTTCTACATTGGCAAAACTGATAGTGTACTTAACGACAGGATTAAGGAATGCTACTATCCTATTTGTAAGGGTAGCACGGTGAGTGCATTATCCAAGCACATTCTAGACACAGTACACATTTCTTCAGGTTTATGGTGGTAGGATGTATTTTTGAGAACCTCAGAAAGGGCGATATCAGGAACCTAACTGAGCAGTTAGAAGCAAAATGGATAGTTAGACTATGTGGAGATTATGGGCATGGCCTCCGTGACAGAGTACGTATTAGACCGAAACTTAAATCTAGACTATTGAATAGGAATATAGTTTTTTTGTATTTTTACTGTTTTTGGAAGTGTTTACTAGTTTTTAACATATGTTAGTAGTTGGTTATATTTGTTGTTAGGTATATAACATTTTAGATGAATGTATTATATTAGTTTGTGTCTTTAAGAATGAATGAATTATAGTCATGTGATACTTTTGTGTTTGTAATATACATCTGATGAAGTAGCTTTGCTACAAAAGTACTCATGTTTTTACCTTGGCATTAAAGACTGATTTGTACTGGAGTTTCTGGCTGTCTTTGGGTGTTTTTGTCTGTTTTTCATGGTATGTACATTATTATTCTTATTGGACCCAAGTTCTGGTACAGGTTGGTGGTTGCTGTTTCTTATTGTTTTAAAACTCTTACAGCAATTGTCAGTAAAGACTATATAGGACAAGTCAAAATTGTCACATGAAGTCAAAAACCATTTTGTAAATCTTGCTAAAAGTTTACAGGGTGTAGAAACAGTTGAAATGATTCAGTTTTACTGCTCGCTGTGGCATGCTTTTAACAAATAAGAAGTTATTAATAAAGCTTAATGAAAAACACATACCAGTTTTAAACATGACATACATGTTAGAAAGTATATGTAAACTGGCATTTTACGTAGGGGTGATGTTTCTGTACAGATGGTTGCTACAAAATGTACAGTATTGCACATAGATGACACTTGTAAATATTTGCATGGTTTGTGCAAATGTACAGAATTTAAAAAAATGGTTACAGCAGAAACCTGTACATTTATGGGTTAAATATAAAATCTAGTTCATCTGACACAGCTGAAGGGCTCAAAGACATATTGGATGAGGCCAGTTAGGAAAAAGATAACCATACACATTTGTGTTGTTGGGTATATCAGAAGTAACAGTCAAGTTACACGAATACAGTTTTGTTAGGATTTAAAGGGTTGCAGATTACAACAGCTAGTACCAGGTATGGAGATGATATAGAGTTAACTATGAAGTTGTTAAAAGTATTTAATTGCATGTTTTTTTCTGTAGAAAACTGGGACATATTAAACAGGATTCTATTTACTACAAAAATGGAAAAATACGCAGATACAGAAAGGGGTATTTGCAAGGGACTCGGAGGAAAAAATCAAAAAGGAAGCTGAAGTTGCAGGATAATAACATAAAGGGTCCAAGTGAACTGAGTGTTTACCAGCAGTGCATGAGAATGCAAGTTTGAGAGAATTTCAGACCTTGTAGGCAGAGACAAAAACAAACTGTGGGAGGTTAACAGTTCTGATCGCAGTGATAGATTTAGCAAATGCATTTTTTGCAGTACCTTTGAACATCACCAGTATGTCATGACCTAGATTTACCTCAAGGTTTTCAGAACAGTCCTGTCATTTTTTTCATCAGATAGCGGGGACTTTTCTATAGCATGTGAGTAAAGATGACACAGTTATTCATTGTATTAATGACATTCTAATACAGTCAGAGATTGAAAGAATGCAGATCACAGCTGAATAAATTTTGAGACAGTTGCAAGAGGCAGGTTCCAAAGTAAACAAAGGCAGAATACAGTTATTGTCACAAAAAGTAATCGGACCGATAGGGAGGACACTCTGTCACTAAAGGGTGAGGGGCATTTGCACTGAGGAAAAGGCATTTAAAATGTTAAAGCAGAAGATGGCACAAGCAATGGAGCAGATGGCTCCCACCAGTAAATTACCTTTTGTTTTGAAAGCAGCAGCGGGGAAGGATACACACTTTCAGTGCTGTTATTACAGTCTTAGAAAAAGGATATCATCCTAGCATTAAGCAGTTTTTGGCCATTTACTGTGGAATAAGACAAAGAATTTGACTATGTTCACGGGGGGGGGGGGGGGGTTATAGTTCAGACTCCACATTTGACAACCCAAAACATTGCTAAATGACAATGAGAAACTCACTGAAGGGATTAGTCGCACCTTCCTACAGTGATGTGGATGGTGCACGTTTCTGGAAGGATGGAAAGTGCTACACTGGGTTTGTAATAGTGACATTACAAAAGGGAGACAAACCAGTTCTGGTTAAGTTACCAAGCTACATATCAACACAAAGGGCTAAGTTAGAAGCTGTATATGTTTCGCAGCATTTATATCCAGTAAATATTTACATTGACAGTGCCTGTGTAGTAAGTTATCTGAGACAACATATGGCAACGTGGGCTAAACAGGGTTCACTGATGGTGTAGGACCGATTCAAAAGTACGGCCTGCAAGGACAGTTCAGTATTTTAAAGTTAAAAGCAAACCGTCAACAGTGGATAAAAGACCACAGAATATGCCAAGAAATGGCCAGCCGGAATAGAATTGTGGTAAACCAGACAAGGTAGATGCTTAAACCTTAAAAGTTAGGACTGTTCCAAACAAAAGTGTATGTATACAACAGACAGGATCAGAACCAATAGGGATCAGATCAGTGAATGCAATATCATAGTAGCTAGGGAATACCACATTCGCAGTAGAAAAACGTATAAATGGCTTCCCATGGAATGGGAAGAAACCTGTTGTATAGGGTATGTAGTACCATCAATGACATTAAAGAATTACTTGAAGGTAAAATAAGAAATGGGAGAAAGAGCGCATTAGGAAATGGTATTGGGACATTAGATCATGCATATGTCTACAGTTTTGACATAAATACAGTAAATGATCAACAGGGAGTGCTGTATTTGTATTCCAGACAGGATATAAATCCGTAAAGCAACATTTTAAATAAAATACAACTGGTATCTGAAAAGGCTAGAAAAACATAGTTAAATGGGTTATAGTTTCAATTGCTATAGTAGCCATTGTTTGATCATAGTAATGTGCATGTGTGTTAAATTTTATTAAAAAGACTGTTAATTATGCATCTGTTGTAACCAACATAGATGGTAAAAAAGTAACATAGTCAATGGAGACATGATTTTTCTGTAAGATTCAAAGTTTGATTTAAATTTTAATTCAAAAGTTTTTGGTTTTCAAAATAAAATGGAATTGATAGAATTGTATAAAGTAAAATTGTTTTTCCCTCGTAGAAATGGCATGTATGTGATTTGGTAAAACTGCTGTAATAGTGTGCATTGGTAAAACTACTGTCTGTCATAGTGACAGTGTGATGTATTATTTTTTAGGAATAGCATAAAAAATGCAGAGTCTGCAAAGGCAGGAAGAAATAAGAATGTGCTTGCATGACATATTTCTAAATAATTAGTTTAACAGAATTGCTTATGTAAAACAAAGTATTTACTTCTGATTTTCCTTCACAGTAACAAAGGTTTATTAATCATACTAACAGTGTGATATATTTTTAGAATAGCATGTGATGCATTGGCTTAACAGAATGTGCTTGTGTGGACCAAAAAATATTATATTTCTGTTGTAATAAATGGCATTACCAATAGAGGCTTGTTGAAATATCCTAAACAGTTGGATGTACACAGATATTCGAGTGAAAAGGGAAATGGCTAACTCAACAGAAAAAGTTAAAACTATCCTGCCAATGAAAGAACATTTCAGCCTGCGGAGAACTGGTTTTCTCTGAATTGAGATAAGGATACAGACAGAGAAGGCTTCAGTACAGGAAAAAAAATTTTCATCAAGGTCAAAGTTTTGAAACTATAAAAGTGGTTGTAAAGACTTTTTGGTGGACAGTTTTGTAATCCAAGTCAGCTGAGGAAGTGCAGTGTGCATGACAGTTTTATCTGTATTATAAAGAAAATGTTTATAATCTCAAAGTAATGCTTGGTCGACTTGTTTCAATTAATCTGTCATTATGTGAATATACAGTTGTACAGTTTGTAATGCTACCTGCTGTTAATTTACCATTTAGCATGCTGTCAGTGTAGACAGATTTGTTGATATGGTGGCCTTTGATAATTGCTTCTGTCCTTTGTGTTCACATTTTTTTTTATCAAAAAACTTCAAGAGGCTTGCCTTTTAATGCAGGGTGCTTGATCTCTATGTGGCGAAGCAGTTTCAGAAGCTTCATGGCCTCATTGGATAGCTGGTCGCCATGTATTATACAGAGCAGCTTTGGAGCATGTGAATCACCTGTCGCGGTAAACCCATAATTTTAAGTCGCACTCTTTGTATTTTTTTTTTAAATGTAGCTTTTCTTTTTGTTGGCAGTCTTGGAGTCTTCTGCTGTCTCATCATTGGGCTCTTTTCCAAAGAAGCTCTCCAGAGATGTTTGTTTTTTACTCATTTTAAATAATGAAGGCAAACAAGTAAACATTGTAAACTGGTAAAACAAAAGTATCACACTAATCCAGGAGTAACTGCCATTAAGGTAATTTACTCAAAAGGTTTGAGATAGGCGCTCTTGTTTTTTCATAGAAACATCGTCAGATAAAAACCATTAAAAACAAGAAGACTTAGTTTATAAATAAAGTTTATATTAATATAAACTCTCTTCCTGTTTTTAATGTTTTTTATCTGATGATGTTTTCTCAGAGGTATGATCGAGAGGTACGAATCATTGCTGCCGCCAGGGATCACTTTCTCTCACTGTGACACACACACACACACACACACACACACACACACACACACACTCTCTCTCTCTCTCTCTCTCTTCTGCTTTCATGCACGCATTCATTCACACGCAGACGGAAACATACACACACATGCACGCGCTTGGTTTCTTGACTTTTATTTTATACTCGCTAAACAGCAAAAGTGCTGCTTAGCAAGTGTAAAATAATGGCTCAGTCTTATCACTCTCTCTCATATACACACACACAGACTCTTCTGATTTCACAGACTCATACAGCTGTCATGCACACATTCACTGACACACGCAGACAGACATGAACACACTTGTACACATGCATACACACATTCACTTTTTCATTTCACTCCATGCCTGGTGGTGGTTGGTGACCGCTGCGCTAAATAATGACAGCCATTTAGGTTTCAGTCTTCCCATCTTTCAGAAAATGCATGGTAACACTACCTTTTATTCTAGTAACGTTCTAAGATTATACAAGCAATATTTAAAATGTAACCCTAATATTTAAAATCTGTCCCTGGTTTTGGGCCTTTGTCCCCCCCCCCAGTAATTTTTGGCTTTTTCCAGATTTCTTGTGCTACAGAGTTGAGAGATGTGGTTGAGTGTCAAGTTCATTTTACAAGGAGCTGAGAGCTTCAGGGGAAGAGAAGTTTAGTGCTGCTTATGCCAAGTCTGTTTGCAATGTGCAACTGTTTAGCAAATTGTATCACTGTTGTGCTAAAGTATTTAAAACCATTGTTAGCAGCACAATAGGTAGTATATTTGCCTTTGATGCAGAAGGTTGTAGATTTCTACTCCCACAGTATGTAGATGGATTGATGATACTGTACTGTGTTGTACTTTTAAAGGGGGGTGGATGCTGCAGTCCTGAGTATGTCCTAGTAACTCCTGTTTGCTGTCTCTAATGCTGTAATTTAGCAAGTAAATATTTAACTACTGTGCAATAATATAGTATTTTTTTCTTGTTTAATGTTCAACAAAAACATTTTTATATATATATTTTTTATTGGGATCAGTTGTGTTTGATTATCCAAACTGCCCTAGGTCCCAGTTCAGATAATCGACACTCTACTGTACTGATTATATGGTATAGAACAGTACATGTGATGTACAAAGCAACATTATATAAATTGTTAAATTCTGCATACTGTTAAACCTCATTCCTCCTCCAAAACATTTTTCCTGCTTGTATCGTTCCCACAATTTACATTTTTTTCCTATTGTAATTTAGTCTTACCCTTTTCACTTGCTGCTGTTTTGTTCAAATACAGTTTGTTTGCACTTCCTTACTTTGGGTGATTTAGATCCTGTATCTCTGGGCAAAAAAATCCTTTGTTTAGTTGCGCTCATTTGCTCACCCAGTTTTCCTGACAGAGTACTCTGTGGGGAATTTCTAAAGTCTGCCAGCTCATTACACTCTGAGAACATATGCTCCCAGGTACCTGTTTCTTCCCCATTCCACCTCTAACATTTGCCATCTACTTGGAGAAATTTTTTTCTGAGTCTGCTTGGGTTGTAAAAGTATTTACAAGAACACTTCCAGGCAAAAGTCCTGAATCTTCTAGATTTTGTTGCATATTTGAGAGCTATAAATGTGTCCTGCCATTGTTTCTTTGTGAATTGCATATCTAGTTTCTCTTCAGTCTTTTCTGATCTTCTGTGGCAGTTATAGTTATGCAATATTTTATATACCCTACTAATTATCCATTTTTTTAACAGCTTCTGTTCTACGTTGAATTAAAAACTCAACCAGTGCAGCTATTTTATGTAGGATTCCCTGTATCCCTTTATCTTTACTTTGCTGTCAGTCCCTAATA
Organism: Protopterus annectens; assembly: GCF_019279795.1. Lineage (NCBI taxonomy): Eukaryota > Metazoa > Chordata > Ceratodontiformes > Protopteridae > Protopterus > Protopterus annectens. The sequence goes on along the minus strand of NC_056726.1, from coordinate 1,727,128,156 downwards.
GGGAAGGCACTCCAAATTTCTTTTTTTTCCTCTTCCCAATCTAAGTTTCACTCTGTCCCAAAACTTGCATTTTTTTGCCAGCTTCGTCAAGTAAATTCCAGCCTCCTGTTACCTATTCTCTGTACTCAGTCATCCCTATATGCAGGATCTTTCTCCATTATTGTGTTGGCCTAGTTCTTAGTATACCTTCTGCTACTTTTTGAATATAATACTCTGTATGGCTGTTCTCCTTAAGAATTTGCATCCAAAAGGCCACTTTCTCCTTGTTTCTTGAATTACCCCCTGCTTCATAATCCTCCCTTTCCACTTTGAATTGTAGCTTTCTGCTTCTCTTTTACATGTAATAGCCTTAACTATGTAGCTGTAAAATATCCCTTCAAATCAGGCAATTCTAAACCACTGTTCTGTTGGGATTATTCATTTATCCCTCTTCCCCTCCCAGATAAAATCCTTCAACTATTTATTAATTACTATCCACAACTTCTATTCTGGTTGATAAAAATACGCCTGTCCTGTGTATAAAGTTAAAGGGACTAAAAACATTTTTACTGCTTGTATCTTGCTAGTCATATTTACTGGTAAGATATTCCAGTATCTCAGATGTTCATTGTGCATACAGCTGCAGTAATCACAGATGGGTTTTCTGCCGTCAGGCGGGTCCTCGGTCGGCCGAATTCCAAAGTCTAGGTCTGGCGTCGGTTGTCGTCGCTTTCTTTCCTGATGTCAGTGCGACATGGGTATATAAGACACAGCCGATGCCATATTCTTCAGTCTTTTTTGCCGCGTGGTGCCCGAAGCAGAAGCAGTTGGCAAGTGCCGGTCGGCCAGCTCCTGAAATTACGAATAACTGGAAACCGAAGTCTTCTTTAAAGCCAAGTACCCCATTGGGGAAACTTTTCTTGCCTCAGACCGATGTCAGACAACGTTAACAATTGTATTTCTTGTGGAAAGGAAATACCGCATAAGGATTTCCATTCCCTCTGCATACCTTGTTTAGGCCCAGACCACGACGTCTCGGCCTGTCACTTTTGCGCTACTTTCAATAAACGCACTATTAAGCGTCGGTCGGAGTTCACCCAGCACTTAAATCCTTTGATTATAAAATGTCGTCGGATACTCCGACTACCGTTTTGTCCAAAAAATGCAAGGACAAAGACTGACACGTGAGGCCCGTGGTCTCCACCGACACCACGCCAAAACCGGCTACACATGGTCTGGTTCTCAGCAAGGCGCCTACGCAGCTCCTGACTACCGACGACACTTCTTTGGTGGTGTCCTCTGTAACCGAGACCGCAGGTACCTCGGCCCATACCCAGACTACAACCACCGAAGCCACTGTGAGTGTTGAGCCTCCTAATGTGGATAGGTCCACTTCCACTCATGGTGTTTTTAGACCCTCATCTTCCTTCTCCATTAAGGCCTTTACTAAGTCCAAATCAGCCATGCATCCCAAGAGACCTGTTGCACAGGGCCCATCTCCAGGCCCCATGCCTAAAAAGCAGATCCTAAAAATGGCTGAGGATTTAATTACTCTTATCAGGGGTTCCCAGCCCCCTCCTGACAAGAGACCCTGAGTGGAGGAAGCTTCTCCCTCTTCTGCTCAGGATTCCATTTTTTCAGAACATTCTGATGAAGGGGAACACTCGTACTCCCCTTTTGAAGATTCGGATGCTGAGCAGTCCATTCCTTCTGTATCTCCCCCAGAGGATTTCTCTTTTGGGGAAACCTTGCACACCTTGAGGGAACACTTCCATTGGGAAGGCCAAGACTTTTCTGATTCCAAGAAAAGACTTGGGGAATTTCTTTTGTTACCTCAGCACAGACCTCTGGCGATACCTCCTGTCTTGGACATACTTGATGTTTACTCGGAGGCTTGCCTAAATCCGGATTCCCTGCCTCCTGCCCCAGTCAAGCCTGATAGGTACTACAGAGTTCCTACCTCTCACCAATTTCTTTACAAAAGCCATAATGCTGACCCTGAAACCATTTCTCAAGGCCCCAAGGGAATGAAGGCCTCTACTGCTAAGAATCCACTACCTTCCGAAGAGAGTCTAGATCCTTAGAAAGGTGGGGAAAAAGGTATATACCTCGGCCACCCTAGCCATGAGGGCCTTAAATTGTCAGTTCCATATGCTTAAATATCAGCAGTTTCTGTTATCACAATTAAGAAATAAAATGTCTCAACCTGAACAACCAGATTTGAAGGAGTTGCAGGATATGATGCATAGTGCAGAACAAGTGGGTAAACACACCTTACAATGTGGCTATGATGCCCTAGAGGCCTCAAGTAGAGCTGCTGTAACAGAATCAGTCATTCGTAGACATGCCTGGCTTAGAGAACAAACCTTGCCTGACCATGTTAAAGCTAAGCTACTAGATGCTCCTTTACAAAAGGATGTACTATTTGGTACTAATGCTGAGGAGATACTACGGAAAATGGAAGAAAAAGCTAAATCTATGCAAACTGTCAAAGCTTTTCTACAGGTTCAACCACCACGTTTTAGCAGAAATTGGCCTGCAAAGAACTGGTCCTTTCCAGCCACGGACAAGATACAAAGAGGTAGATACAGGCGCACAAGGGGCAGAGGACAACCTCAAGGATCATATCGAGGCAGACAATGGCAAACTCAAGCAACAAGAGGTGGCGAAGACAGTGCACAGCAATACAGGAAACAAACCCAATGACTTCCCCCTTTCCATGCCAAGCAAGTCTCAGCTGGCAGCACCCTTGGGAGGAAAGCTGGCATTATTTACAAGAAATTGGCATATTATCACAACAGACAAATGGATCCTGGACATTATAAACAGAGGCTACAGATTTCACTTTCACACTCTTCCAAAAATGAGAGGCATGCCAAACCTGCCACACAATCAAAGGGCAGAGGCTCCAATACAAATTTCAAAGCTTATGGCCATGAAAGCTATTCAAGAGGTACCTACTCACGAACAAGATCAAGGTTTTTATTCCAGACTTTTTCTGGTACCAATGAAAGGAACCGACTGGAGACCCATTTTGGACTTATCCATCCTAAACACATTTCTATTCGTACCAAAATTCAAGATGCTCACATTACAGTAGCTTCTTCCCATGCTGGGCAAGGAGTTTTGGCTGGTAACATTGGACCTCAAGGAGACATACCTGCATGTCCCAATCAGACAAAGCTGCAGAAGATACCTCAGATTTCTTGCAGGTTCAATCCACTATCAATTCTCTGCATTGCCCTTTGGCTTATCTACTGCACCCAGAGTATTCACGAAATGCCTGGCATCAGTAATTGCCTACTGCAGACTTCAAGGGATACAAATTTACCCTTATTTGGACGACTGCCTGATCCAAGCGGGCAACAAGCACCTACTTCTGGAACATCTGGCTTTTGTAACACGGTTATTGAATTCTCTGGGATACACAGTCAGCAAGGAGAAATCCAGACTAACACCATCTCAGAAAATAACTTTCCTGGGTGCCAACTTGGACACAAACACCCAGATGGCGTATCTTACACCAGAAAAACAAGGGCAACTAACTCATTCCTTCAAAATACTAGCAAATTGTACCAGGCTCACTGCAAGGAATATCCTGCAGGCTCTGGGCTTCATGGCATCTTGCATTCTTCTAATCCCATGTGCAAAGTTGCATATGAGGAAACTTCAATGGTACCTGAAAAACCTATGGTCTCAACACAGCCACAGTTTGGAAACAATAATACCAATAATTCCATGTCTTCAAAAGGAATTTCTGTGGTGGGCCCAAGCATGCCAAACAAATGCAGGTCTTCCATTCTGCAAGCCTCAAGCAAATCAAGTGATCACAACAGACGTCTCAGACTACGCCTGGGGGGCGCACATGACAGACAGGTGCATTCAGGGCAAATGGTCCCAAAAGGAAAAGCACCTTCACATCAATCAAAAAGAAATACTAGCAGTGATAAATGCAATTACAATTTTCAAGGACCTCCTGCATCCAGGGCAATTATTGATAAGAACAGACAACGCCACAGTAATGTGGTACATAAACAAACAAGGTGGAACACATTCATACCCCCTGTGCAGGCTAGCCATGTCGCTTTGGAACCTGTCTCTGGAATGCCAAACCGAACTTCAAGCACAGTACTTGCCAGGATTGGAAAACACGCTGGCAGACAATCTAAGCAGAAATATGACAGATCCACACGAATGGAAGTTACATCCTCAAGTGTTTACAAAGATAATCCAAGCATGGGGAAGACCAGACATAGATCTCTTCGCCTCCCACAGGAACCATCAATTGAAAAAGTTCTGTTCAAGGACCTTTCATCCAAAGGCCTGGAGAGTGGACGCCCTTTCTTTCAGTTGGGCAACATGGACAGTTTACGCTTTCCCACCTTTGCCTCTTCGCAAGAGCAGACAGACCGAAGATGATACTGATTGCTCCAGACTGGCCAAGACAACTCTGGTACCCACTCCTGAGGAGCCTAACACATACTCCTCCCTGGACCCTACCTCTAATGCCTCTTCTACTGACTCAGCACAGCTACAAAACTCTTCACAGTCAACTGAAAACTCTCAATCTGGCTGCATGGAAAATTCCTTAACACCACAACAGACCCTACTCTTCAAAGAGGTGCAGGATGTCATTTTGGAGGCCAGAAGGCCATCTACTAGAAAGGCTTACTCCGCAAAATGGAAACGTTTTTGCGCTTGGAATGAGAAAAAAGGCCAGGATCCTAGAAAACTGAATTTGCCTCAGATATTACAGTATCTAGCTGAGCTGTTGAACAGTGGACTTTCATTTTCCTCCATCAAAATTCATGCCTCAGCCATTTCTGCAGAATACAACACTGATCAGCCCTTATTCTCTCACCCACAATTCCTCAGAGGAGCTAAGAATATAAGACCTCCAAGGAAACAACCAATACCAGCATGGGATCTTAACTACATTCTAGAAAAATTAACATTACCTCCCTTTGAACCAGCTGCCTCTACAGATTTGCAATATTTGTCCTGGAAAACAGCCTTCCTTCTGGCCATTACCTCAGCTCGTAGGGTTTCGGAACTGCAAGCCCTCATGGCTGTGCAGCCCTTTCTCATCTTCCATCAGGACAGAGTTTCCCTACGAACCAACCCTTCATTTATGCCTAAGGTAGTATCCAGGGTAGCTTTAAATCAGGCCATACACTTACCTACCTTTTACCCCAATCCTCAAAACAAAGGGGAAAGGCTGCTACATTCCTTACATCCATAGACAGCTACGTTACTATTTGGACAGAACACAGCCCTTCAGGAAATCAGAACAACTTTTTGTGTCCTATGCTGTAGGAGCTCAAGGGAAGCCAATTTCCAAACAGACAATTTCAAAATGGATAGGCCATTGCATACGGTTTTGTTACTCCTTTCATGGCAAACCTGTTCCTACAGGCATCAGATCCCACTCCACAAGGGACACAGCTACCTCTACAGCCTTCCTCAGAGGAGTCCCTACCAAAGATATTTTGGAGGCAGCCACTTGGAGTTCCGTGCATACCTTCACAAAACACTACCACCTGCCTTTATATTCCAAAACTAGAGCAGGCTTTGCCACTGCTGTGTTGCAGGGCATTCTGGCTGCTCCCAGTTCCACCTAGTGCCTACCACCCTGTGCGTAGCTTTGGGATTCTACCCATCTGTGATTACTGCAGCTGTATGCATGATGAACATAGTACAGTTTTGTACCTACCATAAATGTAGATGTTCGAGTGGTAATACAGCTGCAGTACAGGTTTCCCTCCCTCCTTCCCCTCTTGGTAACGGCCTAGTGGCTAACACCTCCTCATACAACCTAATTTGGGTTATCCTTCTATGGTGTATTTGCTTGCAACTACTGATTTTTGATTATATTGCATTGCTTGACTAATATACATATATATATATATATATATATATATATATATATATATATATATATAATTTATGTATTGCCTTCCTTCTGGGGGCACCTGACATCTGGGACAAGAAAGACTGAAGAATATGGCGTCGGCTGTGTCTTATATACCCCTGTCGCACTGACGTCAGGAAAGAAAGCGACGACAACCGACGCCAGACCTAGACTTTGGAATTCAGCCGACCGAGGACCCGCCTGACGGCAGAAAACCCATCTGTGATTACTGCAGCTGTATTAGCACTCGAACATCTACATTTATGGTAGGTACAAAACTGTACTTTTTTGTTACCTTTTGTTTAGTCTATTACCACATATCCTTAGCTGCCATAACAGAATCCTTTTTGATCCATACTCCTAAATACTTCATTTTATTATGTCCCACCAGCTCAGGTGTGGAAACATAGTTTATAGCTATACTCTTTGTTTTATCTTCTTTGATTTTATAGCTTGAAAAAAAAAACCCACAGAATGGTCCACAACACTGAACTGTCCTTTTCTGGTTCTGTCAGGTGCAAAATAATGTAATCTGGAAATAAAACAAGTGGTAAAAAGCACATCCACTGGAACAAACACAACTATAACACAGTATCTTCAGAACTGAAAAAAAATCTTGTAAACGAACAAAAAGTTGCCAGATATACCACGATAATAAATACTTTTATTGACAAAAGAAGGTGGGCGCTTTCACCATAAAGGCTTTATCAGACCAATCAGTTACTAATGAATACGAGATTTTAACCATTCTTAAATACACTTCCTCATGAATAATTCAGCACTACAATGCAGTAAAAGTGCTGACATCATTTCCTTGACACTAAATAAACACATACCTAGCTTGCAGCTCATACAAAGCTGTTTAACGCTATGCATATAATGAATGTAATAAATAAATAAATAAAATTGACCATGCTTAAGTACAAAAATAAAAACAAAAATACAATGTAAAACACTGTGCATGGTATTGAGTGCATAAGATAATCAAAGTCTGATTCATACCATACAAAAAAGTACAGCCTCTAATTGTCATATTAAAATAGACTTATACAAACAAGTAGATATGTATGTAAAATTGGAGTGTTTATAAAACAATCTCATTTAATGCTTTTAAGTCTTCTATTGCGTAGTAGTAGTTTCAGGGGCACTTTATCATTGACCCCCGTTTTTTTGTCTGCTCTTAATCTTATAATCCATTTTAGTTCACAATTCTCTGTGAAATTTTTGACATCCCCTCCCCGAATACTCGGATTGACAACTTGTAGTACTGAAAACTTAAAATGATGTGTTAAACCTGCTGCCAGTGTGTGTCTCGCTAGTGCATTGTGTTCAGAACCAATGCGTGTATGGTGTACATGTTCCCTCATTTTTCTCTCAATTTCCTGTTGGTTTTGCATATGTAAAATGCACTGCAGGACACACACCTGGCAAGGTAGACTACATCTTCTGTTTGACAATCCGCATGCATGTATAAAGTGTATTCGTATTGTGTAACTGGATGTATAAAAGAAGTCCTAAGGTCTATATAATTACACAAATTGCATCTATTACAAGGTTTCGTTCCGTATACTGTATTATCATTAATTTCCTTTCTTGGGTTCTTTGGTAAACATAGGATCTGTTTCAAGTTCCTTCTGTTCTTGAATAGGAACTTTGGTTGTTCTCCTACTATATCTCTTATGTTCTTATCTAATAATAAAGTGTCCCAATGTTTCTGTATTATATTCTTCAAACTATTAGTATCTAAGGTATAAAACATTGGTACTCTCATTTGACTGCTTGTTCTTTCTTTTGCTTCTTCTCTCAATTGAGTGCTTACACTAGAAAAATAAGGACAGGCTTTAGTTCTCACTGCACAAGCCCCTTCGATGGCCAAATTCACCTCATTCAATTTATAGTTCCTTTCCAAGAGCCTTGCTTTTAAATCTAATAACTCAAGATCATATCCCTCTTGCATCGGGTTTAACCTAGATGCCCTCATGGCTTGACCTTTTGCTGCATTTTTAAAAACCTACTGGGGATGCATGCTATTTCGGTGTAACAGTGTGTTCCTATGGCAAGCCTTCCTATGTACCCCTGTGTTCAACAGGCCATTCTCCAACCTCTCAATGTGTATGTCTAGAAATGATATACTATTTCGTGAGTAATGTATTGTAAAACTTAGAAGACTTAAAAGCATTAAATGAGATTGTTTTATAAACACTCCAATTTTACATACATATCTACTTGCTTGTATAAGTCTATTTTAATATGACAATTAGAGGCTGTACTTTTTTATATGGTATGAGTCCGACTTTGTATATCTTATGCACTCAATATCATGCACAGTGTCTTATTTGTATTTTTGTTTTTATTTTTGTACTCAAGCGTGGTCAATTTTATTTATTTATTACATTCATTATATGCATAGTGTTAAACAGCTTTGTATGAGCTGCAAGCTAGATATGTGTTTATTTAATGTCAAGGAAATGATGTCAGCACTTTTACTGCGTTGTAATGTTGAATTATTCATCAGGAAGTGTATTTAAGAATGGTTAAAATCTCGCATTCATTAGTAATTGGTCTGATGAAGCCTTTATGGTGAAAGCGCTTACCTTCTTTTGTCAATAAAAGTATTGTATTTATTATCGTGGTATATCTGGCAACTTTTTGTTCGTTTACAAGATTTTTTTCAATTCTAAAGATGCGTTATAGTTGTGTTTGTTACAGTGGATGTGCTTTTTACCACTTGTTTTATTTTAATTTTACATCACCGGAACATTTACTCTGTGGGGGTACCTCTTTGTGATATTAATCTGGAAATAAAGCCAGCTTTTCTTGAACACCATACTAATTATATCCCATGAATTGTGTGAATCCCTTGTTTTCTTTGCCGGTGGTTGTAAATATAAAGCATTTAACAAAGGGGGAAGAGGACAACCCTGCCTGTTTCCTTTTGTTCATATGCAACTCATCAGAGATGAACCCTTCCACTTTGATTTATGCCTCTGATCCCTCCTATCTTTCTAATTAACCTTATTGTATCAAAAATGCAAATGCTTCCATTACTGTACTCATCCCAATTTACTCTGTTGAATGTTTTCGCATCAAGACCCCATAACAGCAGCAGTATTTTCTTACTTTCTTCTTCCCTCTGAATCATTATTGTTCTGTTAATGTCTGCCCTCTACAAAACCATGTTGTTGTGTCTTTTGGCTTTTCCCGGTTCGAGGTTGCCACAGCGGAACTCCGGTCCGCTAATGATTGGTAGTTGATTTTTAGGTGCAGAGTTACCAGCCCTGACGCACAACCTTCAACGAAGGTACGCCCATTCACGCATGTCTCTACGCAGAAGACATTCTAGCTGAGAATCGAACCGGACAGCATCTTGATCCATATCTATCAATTTTGGCATCATCTTTGCCATTCTTTTAACCATTGTAGACCTAAAGACTTTAATCATGGTTTAAAATGGGCCTGTATGAAGGTGGATCTGATGGTTCTTTACCATTTTTAGGTATTATTGCCACTACGGCTTTTTTCCAGGATGTTGGTGCTCCTCTCCTTTTAAAATACCGTTAAACAAAACATTTTAGTTGTTTATCACTTTTTTCCAAACTTCCATCAGAATACTGTCTATTCCTGGAGACTTTCCTGCATATAGTTTATACATCACCATTTATGTCTCGTGTTTTCCTATATAGATTGTTGAGCCTCATCTACCTTTAAGTGTCGCTTAAATATTTCCATTTGTGCTTTTTTCTTGTTTTCACATATTTTCATTAACAATTCTGAAATGTCTCTAATATCTCTAAGTGACGTCTTTTTTTTTTTTTTCCTGGTTATAGGCTCCCTAAGTTTGGCAACAACCATTTCTACTTTTTATTGCATAAGTTGTTGTGCCTAAAGTTAACAGTTGCTTAACCGCAATCTTTCTAAACTCATGCATATGTTATCCATGTATTCCTTTATTTTCTCTTTAGCACTCAGTTGCACCTCTTCTTTTTCTGTGAGATGCCTCTTATTATTCCCCAAGGTACATTAGACTATGTTAATTCTTTGAGTTCTTACTATGAAGTTTCATACCAAATATTAATCTACTTTCGTTTTTGCATTTTCCCTTTTAGCCCAAGATATAGCCTCATTGTTGCAAATCAAATTTCAGTCTCCACCTATAAGTAATATTCCTGCCGAAAGCTGATTATTTTGCCAAAAAAAATTAAGCTTCCATAATAGCAGTTTTAGGTGGAATAAAAGTACCTGCCAACATAATCGTCATACCTTGCCAGTAGCCTTTTACTACCACAAATCCACCCATCCACAACCCTTTTTCCCACTTTTGTGCATGAGGTTGGGGAGTCACTTCAACTGTGACAATCAAGGTTTACACGGCTGGGTGTCTATTCTGCTGTGGTGGTTCTTCCACACTGCACACTCATACCTGTAGCCAATTTGGATTGTCCATTCCACCTCCTGCATATTTTTGGAATGTGGAAGGAAAATGGAGCACCCAGAAGAAACCCATGTGAACACAGGGAAGTACACACAGACACTGCACAGAAAGCACTCCAGCTGAGAATTGAACCAGGGCACCTCTTGCTGTGAGGTGTCAGTGCTATCTGCTGCACCACTGTGCCGCCTTACACAAATCTGCCACTATTATCTTTTTTTTCCTCTTCTGTCAGTATTGGATCTCTCCTCTAACAATTAGTACAAGTGCTGCTGTTTCCTTTGTCCTGGATGTTTTGCTGAATGTTCATCCTAAAATCCTTTCTTTATCGAATTTACATGCTCAGTTCTTTCTAGATGTGTATTCTCGAGTTGCTATTTGTACTGTGCATTTCTTAATGATTAAATGTTTTTTTTTTCTTTTGATTTTTCATGTGTAGACAAATTTCTAAAATAAAATGGTAGTTGTTACTTTATGATTTGTTTCTTTCGGCTGAAAAAGTCATTATTCACTCCTATTAATTGTGGTAGCTTTTTTAAATGTTTGTTTCCAGCTTCTGTAATATATTCCCCCACTAATGACTGGCAGGTTAATCCTTTATACATTTTTTGTCCTTCTCAGCTTCGGAACTTTTACAAGACCACATTTTACAAGACTTTGCTTCCTTGTTTGAAGGCTTTTATTAAAACAAACACACTCCTCCATAACCTTTTAACTTGACAGAAACACACATGACTATGTGCATCTTCAAATAATGAAATTTAACCCTCCTAATTGGAACATTTGTTCCAAATAGCTGCTAACACAGGTCTTAATTGACCTGAAATTGAGGTCATCACTGCTAAGATGCATCTTATTGTCTGTGCTTCTACGTACACAAATTGGAGTCATCTTCATTTCCCTCTAAGATGAGAAAACAGTTTGCATGCTTTCAGAAAACATTAACTTTTAGCCTTGAAGAAACCAGTGTTTGGCTTTTATTGTCCTGTTATCTGCTTGCCTGTATGGAAATGTAAGAAAAAATGTAGTCCTCTCCTGGAGCCTGAAACTCAACTTGAAACATTTATTGCCAAAGGAAAACTTTTTTTCATTTATATTTGGCGATGTTAAGTTGTCAATCTCGCCTTCATTCTTGCTGGATGGGTTCGGAGCCGATCCTCGGCTCCGACTCCGGCACTTGCTTAGCTTGAGAACTCCTTTTACCAGCTCGAGGCAACCCTATATCCCATGATGCAAGGCGAGACTACCTCAGATCTCATTTGCCGCTTTGCGAAGAGGTCTCTTTTTTGCCAGCTCAGGTGAGTTTGAATTTTCAAACAGTTTAGTCTAGGGTTTTACTCTCCCTTTATTTTTAAGTCTTAGATAGTGTGTAGTTTTTCTTCAGCCCACCCTATTTCCCCTTAAATTTTAAAGTTTAAATTGTAAAGTTTAAAAATGTTTTCAGTTAGGCCTAGGCCTCCCTATTCTTAATCCCTATCTGTGTGTGTGTTTTGGGATTAATAGTGTGACTGTTTTGTGTGTGTGTATTTCTTTCTTAGACTATGTCTAGGGAAGGAAAGGTCTCAGGCTTCAAGAAGTGTGACTCGTGCTGTCAGAAGATGTCTCTGACAGACGGTCACACTTCTTGTGTTTACTGCCTGGGGCCTTTACACCTGCAGGACTCCTGTGCCATATGTCATTCTTTTAGCCAGAGAGTCCTGCAGGAGAGGAGGAACAAGTTTAATCCTCCATGGCTTATTAAAGCCAGAAGGTTCACCCACTAAGACTGGGTCGGGTAAACCTTCTAAGCCACCTAAGGTTCAGGCTACAGTGGTTAAGCCTTCCCCGGTGGCTCCGACTCCTTCGGAGTCGAGATCGGCTCCGGCTGGAGCCGATCTTTCTTCTTCTGATGCAGTTGTGTCGGTTCCTACCGGCTCCGACACTCAGTCTACAGTTGCCTTGTCGGCTCCGGCTGGTGCCGACGTGTTATCCAGTATCGGAGCCGAAAAGTCTTCGGCTCCATCTGGACCCCAGAGGACGTCGGCTCAGATGGCTTCGTCCAAGAAGAGATCTCGGTCCCCTTCTTTGGAGTCGATTCACTCGGCTCCGAGGTCTCCTGTTTTGTCGGAACGGAGTCATCGGAGCCGATCTTCGAGATCTTCCAGGCTGTCTGACCACGATTTAGAGAGGGTGGTAAGCAGGCTGTTGAAGTCACAGGCACTAGCCCAAATGCTCCATAGTCTGTCTCAGCAGACTTCGGCTATTGCTCTTCCCCTTGAACTTCCTCCTCCGACTCTCCTCCAGAGTTCGGAGCCGGAGCTTCTCGGGACAGTGACCGTGTCTGCGCCGGAGCCGATTCATACCCTTTCGGCTCCGTCGTCTTCGGCTCCGATCTCCTCCATGAGACCTTCCTTGGAGGGATCCGGTCGTCGAGTTTCCCTTGTCGGCTCCGAGGGGCTAGTGGCATCGGACCCTTGTCCGACCCCGCTCTCCCTCTCGGGGCTTCGGCTTTGGTAAGCTCGGCACCGACATCGGCCTCGGAGCCTTCTGTCTCAGTGGAGCCGGGAATTCCTGTTGCTTCGGAACGGGAGTATTCTGGTCTCCCTGGGAGGGGAGCCTTTGAGGTGATGAGGAGTGTCCTGGCACCTGAGCCAGGTCAACGGTCCATCCCTTTAGCTCTTCCCTCTTCGGTGCCTGTTGATGTCTCTTGCCAGCCTCTTGCTCTCAGGCCCAGGGATCCATCGCCCCAGGTTTCCCCATTGGGAATAACTTCCTTTTCCAAGGTTTCTCCTGATCCTGCAGGGGAACCCCCTTGGAAGAGGACGTGTAAGAGGAAACACACAGACTCCCCTGAGTCTACAACATCTGATACCGACTTAGATGAGTCGGAGGGTTCCCCTCGGTCCCCCTCTGAGGATGTCTCCTTTTCAGACATCCTTGAACTCCTCAAACAGAGGGGGAACTGGCCTTCCATTGACCCCTCCGAGGATGAGTCGGTATACCTGGAGGCTTTTGGATCCCGACCCTCCACCTCCTGGGTGTCTCCGCCTTTCGACCCACTCATGCAAGTAGTGGCTCGGAAGGCGTGGGCAGCCCCGGATTCTGTGGAACCTGTCCCCAGGAGGCCATCCAAATTTATTACGGCCCCTTCAGACAAACAGTTTCTTTCTAAGGGCGTCTCTGTGGATGCTATGGTGGTGGCGGCCACCAAGAAGGAACTTGCGGATCCTTCCGTGCCTGTCCATCCTCCTAACAAAGATTCTAGGACCATGGATAGGTATGGCAAGCGGTTGTTTTCTTCAGCGACCTTTGCTATGCGTTTGCTGAACTACCTTTGTCATTTCACCAGACTTCAAAGAGATATTCTCAAGGAACTAGGTGAAGTGGTTCAGGATCCTTCAGCTGCTGGGGCTCAGGACAAGATTGCCTCACAGCTAGCAATCCTAAATTCTTTAACCAACTCCTCCATGCGGCTCATATCCTATGCAGCCGATGGAGCGAGCAGAGCCGCAGGCACAGGAGTGGCTCTTAGACGTCAGGCCTGGATGCGGCTTTGTAATTTCGCGGACCCCTTTAAGGCATCTTTCACCAATACCCCCTTTGACGGTTCGGCTTTGTTCGGACCTCAGGTGAAGGAAACCTTGACCAGGTGTGAGCAAGACGGCAAAACTCTTTCTGCCGTAGGAGTCCATTTTTCCACCCCTTCTAGACCCTATCCCAAGGGTCAGAAAGGAGGAAAGATGTGGTTCCGTAAAGCCCAAGGAGCAGCGCCGGACACACGTGGTCAGTTTACCCCCAGAGGCAGAGGGGGTAACAATAATAGACGCCGCCCTAGAGGCAGGAGGGGGGTCCCCAGAATCAGGGCAACAGGGAGCCTCTTCCTGATAAGCCCTTTCAGCATCCCTGAGGTGTTGCCCGACTGTCCACCCTTGGAGGCAGTCGGGGGAAGGATATCGCTGTACCCAGTAGCCTGGCGTTCCCTCTCTCAAGATGTGTGGGTACAGTCGATCATATCCGAGGGTTACAAAATCCCCTTCGAAAGGTATCCCGTACCTCATCAATCCCTTCCAGACATCTCACCCGGTCAAAGGGATTTGGCAAAACTGGAGGTTTCAAAGCTCCTAAAAAAAAGAGCCGTCCAGACTGTTCCAGCAGACCAAGTAGGATCCGGCGTCTACTCAAGATTCTTTTTGGTCCCCAAAAGGACGGGAGATTGGAGACCTATTTTAGACCTGAGCAATCTAAACAGATTTGTCAAGAAGGCAAGATTCCGGATGGTCACGCTTCAGTCCATTCTGCCCTTTCTGGGCAAGGACAACTGGATGTGCTCGATAGTACGCGTCCTGAAGGTCTATCACATAAAGATACACAGACGCTCCAGGAGTTTTCTCCGCTTTCGGCTAGGGACCAGTCATTATCAATTCAGAGCCCTGCCCTTTGGCCTCACTACAGCCCCCAGAGTGTTTACCAAATGCATGGCAGTGGTTACAGCTCATCTGAGACGTCAAGGATTCCAGGTGTTTCCTTATTTAGACGACTGGCTCCTCTCCGCCACCACCAAGCATCAGCTTCTTCAGAGCAGAAACTACACTCTGCAGCTTTGCAAAAAGTTGGGAATATCAGTGAATTTCGAAAAATCTTCTCTGCTGCCTTGCCAATCTATCACCTTTATAGGCGCAGAATTAAACACCGTCAGTATGTTAGCCAGACTAACCGATCAGAGAATTCTGGACATCCAAAAATACGTTCGGATCTTATTGCGGAGCAGCAGAGTCAAAGCCAGATTGGTTCTGAAGGTTCTAGGTCTTATGGCTGCGGCCATTGTTCTTCTACCATTAGCTCGCTTCCACATGCGTCTTCTGCAGTGGATGTTATTCACTCAGTGGTCGTTCCAGAACCTTCCCATGAGGCACGAAATCTTGGTTACACAATACGGATGCCTCTCTGATCGGGTGGGGGGGGCATTATCAGGGCAGGATGGTCCACGGGACTTGGCAACCCATAGAATACCATCTGCACATAAATGTCCTGGAGAGGAGAGCGGTGCTTTTAACGTTGCAAGCCCTCAACGACTTTCTTCCCACAGGGGACTATTGCAGGTCAAACGGACAATATGTCTGTGGTCTGGTACATCAACAAGCAGGGCGGGACCAGGTCCTATCCTTTGTGTCGAGAAGCTCTCAGACTTTGGCAATGGGCAATCTCCTCTCATCGGTTTCTGATAACAACGCACATCCCCGGCAGGTCCAACCTCTTAGCGGACAGACTGAGCAGAGCCATTCTCATGCCTCACGAGTGGTCTCTCAATCAATCGGTAGTGGACGAGATATTTCTGAAGTGGGGCACCCCTTGTTGCGACCTTTTTGCTACACCCCAAAACAGCAAATGCCCGGACTTCTTCACCCTCTTTCCCCTACCAGGCCAACCCCTGAGAGACTCTCTAACCCAGGATTGGCCCCGGGGACTTCTGTACGCTTTTCCTCCTTTCCCCTTAATTCCACAGGTCATTCAGAAAGCTACCGTTTTGAGAGCCAAGTTGATTCTCATTGCCCCTTACTGGCCTCGACAAATTTGGTTTCCGACCGTACATCGTCACCTCCTGGTGCAGTCTTGGCATCTGGACCCAGTTCCGGATCTTCTGATCCACCAATCGGGTCAACAGCACCGGGCCATTCGTTCTCTCAACCTCACTGCTTGATTGATCCACTTCCTTCCCTAGCCAGGCTTCCTATGATCTCTGATCCTGTCAGAGATATCTTAATCGTCCACCAGAACGGTTTATGCTAGCAAGTGGCGACGTTTTTCCCTATGGGCAAACTCCAGGCACATTGATCCTTTTACTGCACCTGTGCATTCTGTTTTAGATTTTCTGGCTGAAGTCTTTCAATCAGGATCTTCTTCATCAACAGTTAAAGTTCAACTGGCGGCGATTTCCAAATATCATGTTGGCTTGCAAGATCACAACATTATGTCGCATAGACTATGCAAAGCTTTTCTGAGAGGAGTTTTTCCTCCTAAAGCCTCCAATAAAACATCCTCCTCCACAATGGGATCTGAATTTGATTTTACCCCCCTTCGAACCGTCTGCTTCATGCTCCTTAAAGTTACTGACCTGGAAAACAATATTCTTACTGGCTGTCACTTCAGCAAGGAGGGTATCTGAAATTCAAGTTCTCTGCATCCGTTCCCCTTACTTGGTTTTTCACAAGGACAGGGTATCCTTGAGAACAAATCCATCCTTTCTGCCCAAAGTTGTTTCTCAAACTAATATTAATCAATCCATCGATCTACCAGTTTTTTTCCCAAATTATTCTGACAGAGCTGAACAAAAACTACATTTTTTGGATGTCCATCGTCAGCTCAGATATTATTTGCATAGAACTAAACAATTCTGGAAATCAGATCAGTTATTTGTCTCCTATGCAGAAAACAGGAAAGGTCTTCCAGTATCAAAAGTGACCTTATCCAGATGGTTGTCTTCCGCCATTTCTTATGTGTATTCGCTCAGAGGCAAGCAACTACCCTCAAAACCGAAGGCACACTCAACCAGGAGCCTATCCACTTCTACAGCCTTTCAGGATAGGCTACCCATTGATACCATTTGTGCAGCAGCTACTTGGGCCACTCCTCATACCTTTGTCTCTCATTACAAATTAGATTTGGCCTCCAGGGACAGAGCCAGTTTTGGTTCCACAGTACTCAAGAGTCTGTTCCATTGAGCCACCCAGGATACAGGTGCTAGGGACGCGGTCCCATCCAGCAAGAATGAAGGCGAGATTGACAACTTAACATTTAGAAGTTATGTACCTACCATAACGTTCCATGTTAGTTATCTTCTCTCGCCTTCTTTCTTGCGTCCCTCCCTCCTTCCCCCTGGCCTGGACAGATCTTGAAGAGTTTCTCTTTATCAGATTCACTCTTCCAATTCTTTAGAGAGTCTATCTTAAGAATCTTTTGCCTAGTTCTTCTAGGCTAGTTTTGCTATTCCTTTGGGATTAGTATTATTGGCAGGGTTATTTAGCTACCAAACAAGATCTGAGGTAGTCTCGCCTTGCATCATGGGATATAGGGTTGCCTCGAGCTGGTAAAAGGAGTTCTCAAGCTAAGCAAGTGCCGAGTCGGAGCCGAGGATCGGCTCCGAACCCATCCAGCAAGAAAGAAGGCGAGAGAAGACAACTAACATGGAACGTTATGGTAGGTACATAACTTCTAATTCTCGTATTTACTTGTTTCCACTTGATTTGTTATTATATTAAGGCAAGGTTGTTAATCCAGATACTCACCTTATGCAAAAGCAAGAGAAAATGTATCCACCCTACATGTATGATCTGTGTACTTTTTGCACCCATACCTACCTCAACAACCCAAGATTACAGCCTATTAACTTAAACATGCTTTTTTCTTGCTTTTCTTCTCTGTCTGCACTGTAATGCCTCCATTTCTTAATACTAAAATGGAAGAACAATTAAGTTGCATGTTTTATAGCAAAGCAAGTTTATATTGTGAAATGTTTCATAGAAATGCTGTTGAGAACAGAATTGTTTATTTACTTTTTTCTTCTCCTTTCAGTAGCCTTCCAGATGTTAATGACATGACATGAGGTAAATGCTTTTCAGTTCCCCACAGGTTTAACACAGTTCACAAAAGTCCCTTCTTTACACTTTTTTTTTTTTATACAGCCGTATTTCGCAAAAACGATTGATGCTTTGCAGTTTCACATATATTTCTTTGTTACTGGTCTTCCTGATCATCTCCCAACTCCAGATTCTAGTTCAATTCCAAAGTATTTCCAGTAGTTGTGGTCAGACCACTTCTCCATCTTCAAGCATCTTCCTTTGGATCAGTGGGAAAGGTTTCACCAGCGAAGTGTCTGTACTTTATTGTAAGAAGAGTGAGAAGCAGAATCCTCTTCTGGCTGACTACTCGCTTTTTGTTGAACGCATTTTTGTATTTCTTCCTCAGCGTGTTCTGTATAAAAAAAATACTTTGATCCTGCAGGAAGAAATATTATGGAGACAGCTTGATGCAGCAGCTTGAATCTCACATCTGGCTCTCCTTATTCCTTTATTGCTGGGAATAAATTTTTCTCTTCTGCCTCAGATTTTCCCTATGTGCACTGTCCTCTAATTTTGCCATTTTTTTTTAACATCTCTTCATGAGCTGTCTCGTGCCCAGCCAGCCTTTTTTCATTTTGATCTCCTGTTTTTTTTTAGATATTCAATTTTATCAGCTCCTCTGAATATCTCTTTAAAGCTTCTTTCATTTTTTCCAGCCATTTTTTACTTGAGTCGATATATTCCTTCAGTCTTTGCTTAGTTTAATTGGCTCTGAGCACTTTTGACTTATTCTTCTTGTAGCTTACTGGAATCCATATCTTGCACCAAAGCTGGAAGTTGAACTGCTTTTTGCTGAACAGCTGCTGGATTCTTCCCATTCAGTGTTTTGTCTTTACCATTTCTAGTTGATTTTCTTTTAGGCTCTATTTCTTCATTGCTTGCATTCGGGCATTGTAATTGAATTTCCTAAAATTGACAGAGTTCCTGGCCATTTTGTTAGTTTCTTTTTTTGCACTGGGAGAGCTGAAGTTTAAGCTGTTAATCGGTGTGCAGCTTATTTGGAAAGTGTCACCACTGGTACTGTTTTGAGAAGGTTTCTATTGCTGCATTCTCAAAATCTTCTTACTTGGGTACTGATTTTAGTGTTTGGCCCCACTGCTGCAGAGGTGATTAAAAAGTGTGATGCAGGGGGCAAGCTGAACCAGGGAATCTAAATCCAAATTATCTAAGGGATTTTTTTTTACCTCTCAACCAATTTTAGCAAAACAGTCAGTAAAATTCAGATAAACTAACATTTAAGAAGAAAACATAAAATAACTCTTGAACCTCTCAAATCCAAATGACTGTTCAAGAGACCTAGTGACCCCCCCTCCCCCGTCCCCCTTTTTTCTTCCTGAAAGTCTGAATCTCCATTTTTCTTGTTGGTAATAATTTGATGTTAAGGTGTCATTCTCGCCTTCATTCTTGCTGGATGGGTTCGGAGCCGACCCTCTGCTCCGACCCGGCCTATAGAATAGCTCGAGAGCTATTTTTACCGGCTTGAGGCAGCCCTATATCCCACAATACCATGCGCTAACTCCCCAGATCTCGTTTGCCGCTTAGCTGCGAGGTTGCCTTTTTTTTTACTGGTTCAGGTCAGTAAAAGGATTTTCAAAAAATTTTCTATTTTTGAGGAAGTTTCTTAGATTAGTTTCCTTCATTAGTTCCCTATCGATATTATTGTTTTTTTTTCGTAAGCCCTACCCACCTCTTTAGTTAACTTTTATGATCGGGCCTACGGGCTTTAGTTTTTCTGTTTGCTCACCCCCTTAGCGCGTGTGTGTGTGTGTGTGTGTGTGTGTGTGTGTGTGTGTGTGTGTGTGTGTGTGTGTGTGTGTGTGTGTGTTGTTCTGGTCAGCCCCTTCAACCCCCCTTGTGTGTAAGAGAGTGTGTGTGTGTGTTGACTGTGTTACTGTCTTTAGGGCAATGTCCAAAGACGCTAAGGTTTCGGGATTCAAGAAGTGTGAGTCGTGCTGTCAGAAAATGTCTGACAGACGGTCACACTTCTTGCGTCTATTGTTTGGGGCCTTTGCACCTGCAGGACTCTTGTTCCATCTGTCACGGATTTAGTTCAAGAGTCCTGCAGGAGCGTCGTAATGAACTTATTTTAAGGGGCTTATTGAAGTCCGATGATTCCCCGTCCAAGTCTAGCTCGGGGAAGTCATCTAAGCCCGCCAAACCCTCGGCTCCAGTTTCTGAGTCGAGGGCTGGCGAAACTGAGATTGCTCCAACATCGGCTCCAGTCGGAGCTGATGCGAGCAAGATCGTTTCCGCTCCGAAACCTGTATCGGAGCCTACTTCAGCGCGCAAGCGCTCTAGATCTCAGTCATTAGAGTCCGTCCGATCGGCTCCAAGATCACCCCTCCTATCGGAGCGGAGTCCTAGGACTCATTCTTCCAGGTCGTCTAGGCTTTCTGACCACGATATTGAGAGGGTAGTCAGTAGACTCATAAAATCTCAGGCACTGGCCCAAATGCTCCAAAGCCCGTCTCACCAGACTGTGGCTCCCTCGATGCCGCCTTCTATTCCTCCTCCGACTCTCCAGTCGAGTTCAGAGCCGGAGTTTGTCTGAACCGTAACCTTGCCCACATCGGAGCCGATACTTCCACCTTCGGCTCCGGTGTCGTTGGCTCCGACTTCTTCATTGGTTCCGTCCATGGAGAGGTCCAGGTGCCGA
Organism: Protopterus annectens; assembly: GCF_019279795.1. NCBI lineage: Eukaryota > Metazoa > Chordata > Ceratodontiformes > Protopteridae > Protopterus > Protopterus annectens. The sequence goes on along the minus strand of NC_056726.1, from coordinate 1,727,107,586 downwards.
GACTCTATTGTCGGCTCTGAGGGGGCGAGTGGCATTGGACCCTTGTCCGACCCCGCTCTACCTCTCGGAGCGTCTGCTCTGGTTAGTTCGGCCCCGACATCATTCTCGGAGCCTTCTCTGTCGGTGCCGGGGGTGGTTTGGGTGTCTTCGGAGCCGGGACTGTCTTTGGTGCCTGATAAGGGGGCTTTCGAGGTGATGAGGAGCGTGCTGGATCCAGTGTCCGCTCCAAGGTTGGGTTCTTCAGCTTCTTCCTCTACAGTGCCTGTTAGTCTCTGGCCATCCTCTTGCAACTGATAGCAGAGATCCAAAGTGTAGGGTACCCACTTTGGGTATCTCTTCCTCCTTTGAGGCCTACCCTGAAGCTTCAGGGGAACCCCCTAGAAAAAAACAGTGCAAGAGGAAGCACATAGACTCCCCCCGAGTCTCTCACTTCGGACACAGACTTGGATGAGTCGGAGGGTTCCCCGAGATCCCCCTCTGAGGATGTCTCCTTTTCAGACATCCTAGAGATCCTGAAACAGAGGGGGAATTGGTCCACCCTTAAACCCTCCGAGGACGAGTCGGTTTACCTTGACGCTTTTGGGTCTCTCCCTTCCACCTCCTGAGTGTCTCCTCCTTTTGACCCACTGATGGAAGTAGTGGCCAGAAAGGCGTGGGCAGCTCCTGACTCAATGGAACCTACCCCTAGGAGGCCTTCTAAATTTATTTCTGCTCCGGACGGCAAACCATTTCTGACCAAAGGTGTCTCGGTAGATGCTATGGTGGTAGCAGCCCCCACTAAGAAGGAATTAGCTGATCCTTCGGTACCTGTTCATCCTCCTAACAGAGTCCAGGACCATGGACAGGTATGGTAAGCTGACATTTGCTTCCGCGACCTTTGCCATGCGGTCGCTGAACTATTTCACCCGCCTTCAGAGAGATTTGTTCAAAGAACTGGGTGAAGCCATACAGGATCCTTCTGCTGTGGGGTATCAGGACAAGATTAACTCCCAGCTGGCTACTCTGAATTCCATTGCCAACTCCTCCATATGGCTTATCTCCTATGCAGCCGATGGAGCGAGTTGGGCCGCAGGCACAGGTGTTGCGTTGCGACGTCATGCTTGGATGCGACTCTGTAATTTTGCTGATCCCTTCAAGGCGTCCTTCACCAACACCCCCTTTGATGGTTCAGAATTGTTTGGACCTCAGGTGAAGAATACCCTCACCAGGTGCGAGCAAGATGGTAAGACTCTCTCTGCCGTGGGATTCCACTTTTCCACACCATCTAGACCTTACCCTAAAGGCCAGAAGGGTGCAGAGATGTGATTCCGCAAACCACAGGGAGTCGCGCCTGCCGCACGTGGTGAACATCCCCCCCCCCAGAGGCAGAGGGGGGAACAATAATAGATGCCGCCCCAGGGGCAGAGGGGGTCCACAGAACCAGGGTTCCAGGGAATCCTTCCCTGACCAACCCTTTCAGCATCCCTGAGAAGCTGCCGACTGTCCACCTTCGGAGGCAGTCGGGGGAAGATTATCTCTGTACCCGGAAGCCTGGCAATCCCTCTCTCAAGACAAATGGGTACAGTTGATTATATCCGAGGGTTACAAAATCCCCTTAATTTCCCCTCTGATCCAATCGCCAAGACCCCTCTCAGATGTACCACCCGCACAAAGGGGTCAGGCACAGCTAGAAATAAAAAAGCGGTTAGAAAAAGAGTCATCCAGGCAGTCCCAGCAGACCAGCTAGGATCCGGAATCTACTCCAGGTTCTTTTTGATACCAAAAAAGACAGGAGACTGGAGACCCATTTTGGACCTCAGCAAACTGAACAAGTCTGTGCAGAAGACAAAATTTCGGATGGTAACACTGCAGTCCATTCTACCCTTTTTGGGCAGACACAACTGGATGTGCTCGTTAGACCTTCAGGATGCGTACTATCATATAAAGATACACAGGTGCTCCAGGAGGTTTCTCCGCTTCTGGCTGGGAGCCAGTCATTACCAATTCAGAGCCCTGCCCTTTGATCTCACCACAGCCCCCCGGGTGTTCACCAAATGCTTGGCAGTGGTCACGGCTCACCTGAGACAAAAAGGATTCCAGGTGTTTCCATATTTAGACGACTGGCTCATTACCGCTACCACCAAGCAGCATCTTATAATAGCCAGGGATTACACCATTCACATTTGCAACAAACTAGGGATTTCCATAAATTTTGCAAAATCCTCCTTGTCGCCTTGTCAATCTATAAACTTCATAGGCGCCGTACTAAACACCAGAGAAATGTCTGCAACATTGCCACCACAGAGAGTGACAGACATACGGCGGAATGTTCGGTTTCTGTTGCAGTTCAACAGAATTCAAGTCAAGTTAGTACTGAAAACGTTGGGCCTCATGGCAGCGGCGATTCCCCCCCCCCCCCCTTAGCCCGCTTCCACGTGAGAATTCTCCAGTGGATGCTTTTTTTCTCAGTGGTTTTTTCAACAGCTCCCAATGACTCACAACATCTTGATAACCCCATCTTGCAAGAGACACCTCTCCTGGTGGATGGTCTCCCCTCAACTTCTTCAGGGCAGACCCTTTGTTCTTCCCCCTCCAGTTGCCACGGTGACAACGGATGCCTCCCTGATCGGTTGGGGGGGGACACTATCAGTGCAGGACTGTCCAGGGCACATGGCAACAATTAGAATGCCACCTGCACATAAATGTCCTGGAGATGAGAGCAGTGCTTTTATTGTTGCAAGCCCTTCAGGATTCTCTTCCCACCGGGACTATAGCAGTTCAGACAGACAATATATCCGTAGTGTGGCACATAAACAAGCAGGGCGGAACAAAGTCATACCCCCTATGTCGAGAGGCACTCAGACTTTGGCAATGGGCGATCTCCTCTCAACGGTTTCTGATAGCAACGCACATCCCTGGGAGGTCCAACGTCATAGCGGACAGACTGAGCAGAACAATTCTCATGCCTCACGAGTGGTCTCTAAATCAAGCAGTAGCAGAGAGAATTTTTCAGAAGTGGGGCCAGCCTTGCTGCGACCTTTTTGCAACCCCTCAAAACAGCAAGTGCCTCGACTTCTTCACTCTCTTCCCCCTACCAGGCCACCCCCCCCACAGACGCTGTCGTCCACGATTGGCCTCTGGGTCTTCTATACGCATTTCCCCCCTTTCCGTTGATTCCGCAGTTAATTCAGAAAGCAACCGCATTGAGATCCAAAATGATCCTCGTTGCTTATTGGCCTCGACAAGTATGGTTTCCATTCCTGCACCGTTATCTACTGGAACAGCCGTGGCATCTGGAACCCCTTGCAGACCTTCTGACCCATCTAACGGGCAAGCTGCACCAGTCTCTTCGTTCCCTCAACCTCACAGCTTGGTTGCTCCACTTCCAACCATAGCCAGGCTTCCCTTTATTTCTCTTCCTGTCCGTGATATCATTCTAGCTTCCCATAAGTCCAATACTAGGAAGACTTATGCGAGCAAATGGAAGCGTTTTTCGTTCTGGGCAGAAGCTAGGTCCTTAGATCCTTTTAATGCACCAATTCATAAAGTTCTAGATTTTCTGGCGGAGCTTTTTCATTCAGGATCGTCGGCCACTATCAGAGTACAACTAGCGGCCATTGCAAATTTTCATGTGGGGCTCTCGGAAGCAAATATTATGTCCCACAAACTCTGTAAAGCTTTCCTCAAGGGCATCTTCTTGCTCAGACCTCCCATTAAGGATCCTCCTCCACAATGGGATTTAAATTTAGTATTAACGTCATTGATTCTCCCTCCCTTTGAACCTGCAGCTTCTTGCTCCTTCAAACTTCCCTCTTGGAAAACTCTGTTTTTGGTGGCTATAACATCTGCCAGAAGGGTATCTGATCTCCAGGCCTTGTCTGTCCGTTCCCCCTTATTTGGTTTTTCATAAAGACAGGGTAACTCTCAGAACGAATCCTTCCTTTCTACCGAAAGTTTCTTCTGAATCAAATCTGAACCACACTATTGACTTGCCTGTTTTCTTCCCAGATTATTCAAACAGGGCTGAACAAAAATTACACTCCTTGGATGTTCATCGCCAGCTGCAGTATTATGTAGACAGGACAAAACAATTCAGAAAGTCAGAACAGCTCTTTCTCTCTTATGCTGAGGGAAGGAAAGGACTTCCAGTATCAAAGGTAACTCTTTCCAGATGGTTGACATCCATCATTAACTTTGTCTATGAGTTGAGACACAAACAACTCCCGTCTAGGCCTAAGGCTCATTCAACCAGGGCACTATCAACATCAACAGTCTTTCAAGCAAGGTTACCATTAGATGCCATATGTGCAGCAGCTACATGGGCTTCTCAACATACTTTTATTACCCATTACAAGCTCGATATAGCCTCCTGAAATAGAGCTGACTTTGGTTCCACCGTACTCAGGAGTCTGTTCCGTTGAGCCACCCAGGACCAAGGTGCTAGGGACGCTGTCCCATCCAGCAAGAATGAAGGTGAGAATGACAACTTAACATTAAGAAGTTATGTTCTTACCATAACGTTCCATGTCAGTTGTCTTCTTCTCGCCTTCTTTCTTGCATCCCTCCCTCCTGCCCCCTAGCCTGGACAGACTTTGAAGGTCTCTCCCTTCTATTTCATGTTATATAGTCCTTCACGGTTACCCCGTATCATTAGGGTTACCAGCAGGGAGACCGTTTTTTGGTGATAATTATAATAATAATAATTTTATACTATGTGTTAGCTGCCAACGAGATCTGGGGAGGTAGCGCATGGTATTGTGGGATATAGGACTGCCTCGAGCCGGTAAAAATAGCTCTCGAGCTATAGTATAGGCAGAGTCTGAGCCGAGGGTCGCCTCCGAACCCATCCGGCAAGAAAGAAGGCGAGAAGAAGACAACTAACATGGAACGTTATGGTAAGTACATAACTTCTTATTAAAGACCAATGGGTTCTGAAGATCATTCATCAAGGTTACAAGTGGCAGTGGGAAGACATTTCTCATTTCTGGAGGGGGGGGGGTGGTGGTGGTAATTTTTTATCCCCCAGATCCCCCCCTTTTTTTTCCTCCACCTGTTTTTCATTGCATGTTGTCCCATGGTATGATAGAACCAGTTCCTCCTTTCCAGATGGGGAAGGATTTTTATTCAAGAATGTTCCTAATGCCAAAAAAATGCTTGAAGACCAGTTCTATATTTTTCTTTTCTAAACCTGTTTGGGATAGTGCCCAAATTCAAAGTGATTTACTACCAGTTACTTCATCTTTCAAGTTTCCTGCTACCACTAGACTTAAAAGATGCTTATTGTCACATACCTATACATCCAGACTTCAGAGAGTTCTTACGTTTTTGTGTCTGGATCATATTTTCAGTTCTCTCCCTTGCCATTTGGACTATCCACTGCATCAAGCATGTTCACAAAATGTCTAGCTCCAGTTGCAGTTCATTGCAGACTACATGGTGTCCAGATTTTCTATATTTAGATGACTGACTTGACTTTGCAGAATCTTTTCTAAAGTGTCGGGAATCTTTCTCTTGGGTGAGAGTGATCTCTTACACAAACTTGAATTCCAAGAGAACATTCACAAGTCTTTCTTGACTCCTTCATACAGGATTGGGTTCTTGGGATGTCAACTAGACACCATAGTTCACAGAGCTCATCTTCCACAGGAAAAAAAAAGTTTTATCTAGATTTATTTCTAAGGTTTTCCACTCTGACTTCGGTCACTGCGAAGGAGTACCTCGGGATTTTGGGTCTCATAGCATATGTGATTTGATCATTGGAAGAGAATACCTCAGAATTTTGTGTCTCATGGCATCTGTTTTTCTCATGATACCCCTTGCAAGACTCCACATGGGAATGATATAGTGGTATGTAAAATCTCTTTTGTCCCAGCATCAACACTTTTTATCTTTTTCAAATCCCAATGCTGGAATTTGTTAGAAGAGAAATCTTTTGATGGAGACAACAGATGTCCTTAAATCCAGGTATCCCCTTCTCCCACTCTGCACCAAAGCAGTCAGTCCCCACAGGCAATTTGGACTTTGTAGAGCAGTTTCAGGAGGGATAAAAGTGCAGGGGGTGTAGGATACCAAGGATAGATGCAAACGCATAAATATCAAGGAGATACTTGCCAAGAAAAAGGAACTCCACTCTCTGGAGTATCTTTGGACGTAACCTTTTCAACTGGTTACAGACAATACTACAGTCATGTGCTACATCAATGAGAACATTCTCATTCTACATGCATCCAGCACTCCATCACAGCAAAATTGTGTGGCAGAGAAGCTGAGCAGGACCAAGGCAAGGCCCATCATGAATGTAAACTTGATCAGAGGTCTTTCAAAGTTTGAACCATTTTGGGGAGTTTTAAAGTAAACCTCTTTGCTTCCTCTCTGAACAAGATTTTGCTTCAGGACTCCATGCAAGAAGGGCTGGAAGATGTATACCTTTGTTGCCTAGGACAGGAATGTTTTTGTATCCTTTTCCTACTAAAATCGTGTACTTCTGAAGATTCAAGAAGATTTCCCTCAAGATCATTGTGGTAACTCCATTCTGGCCCAGGCATCTATGGTTCTCCCTTTTAGAAATGGTCAGGGGCATTTACCTCAAGCTTCCTCACAGACTGGATTTACTCACACAAGAACGGGGGTGTTTGATGCACCTGACATCCGTCTTCTTCAATTAGCTGCCTGGATGATGTCTCAATTCCTTTTGGGCATCTGTTTGAGGACGTTTAATAGGTACTAGTGGAGGCAAGAAGGCCTACTACTAGAAAATCTTGTATTAGCAAATGGAAAAGGCTTTGTAGTTGGTGCCAATAACATAACAAGCACCCATTCAGGGCTAGTTGTCTGGTTTTACAGTATGTATGTGAGTTACTATCCTATGACTTTCCTTATTCTTCCATCAAAGTTTATTTATGGCCATTTCAGCATGTCTGCCCATGGATTCTCCTGTTTCAATGCAGTCTCGTGTCAAAAATATTCTTATAATGGGTTTTGCATAAGAAACCTCTAAGAAAACTGGTGCCCCTCCTTGGAATCTTAATTTTGTGTTAGAGAAGCTAACACTTGCTCCACTTGAACCAGCTAATCTGGCTAACTTGAAGATGTTATGTAGTCCAATCTCGCCTACATTCTTACCTGTGGGTTCGGAGCCGAATATCGGCTCCGACTCAGCCAGACTTTTCTAGCTTGAAGTCTTCTATTGGCTGGGCTAAGAAGGTATCCCATGCTACACTGCTCCATATTCCCAGATCTCGTTTGCCGCTCGTGTAGCTCGGATGTGGTCTCGCTCTTGGCTGTGGCTAAGTACCTTTTTCTTCTTCTTGAGAGAATTTGTTACAAACAAAAAGGTATTTTAATAGCTATTTCTATGTGGTGTTTTTTTGGGTATATATTTTGTAGTGAAATTGTTTGTGGTGTCCCACTAGCTGTTCCAATGGGCTAGGCCCGTTTCGGTTAGAGGACGTAGTCCGTCCCCTTACTTGTCCCTGTGTTTGTTTTTGCTATATAATACCGTTTGAATTAGAGGCTTTAGTGTCTGTCTCCTTGATGTTCATCGTGTTTCACTGTTGCAGTCATGACTGTAGGGTTCTCCTCTGCCGGCAGGCAGTCCACAGTCGGCCAGAATCCCAAGGTCTGGCGTCGGCTGCTCAGCCATGCTCCCTGATGTCAGAGCGCCAGCAGTACAAAGCTGGCAGCCGACGCCATGTTCTCCAGTCTTTCTTGCCGTGCGGTGATAGCAGTTTGCAAGTGCCGGTCGGCTGACTCCTGACAATTTTTTCTAAACGTACTTCAGTCCGAAGACTGACTTCTCCTACTCAAAGCTAAGTACCCCGTTGGGGAAACTTTTTTCTTGCTCCAGTCCAATGTCAGAAAAAGTTAATAATTGTATTTCATGTGGGAAGCAAATACCTCGTAAGGATTTTCATTCTTACTGTATTCCTTGCTTAGGCCCTGACCACGACGTAGCTAGTTGTTGGTTTTGTGCTAGATTTAATCAACGTACGATTAAATGAAGGTACGATTTTGCATTTCATTACTTCGGTAGGCGTTTTAATTACAAAATGTCATCGGACACGCTTCCGGCTACCGGAGTTCACAAACGACGCAAGGATAAAGACAGGCCTCCGAGGTCCAAATCAGATGATATTGTACAAGCAGAGCCAGCTTCAGGTTCGGCCATCTTCAGTGAGGTGCTTTTGCAGCCCGTTGGCCATTTCGGAACCGATGGCCGAAATGGACTCCCACGAGGAGCCAACTAGGCCTTTGAATTTTTCAGTTGCAGGACCTTCGGACAATGCTCCTTCGGATGGGTCCGGAGCCACTGTGCAGGTACCGGCTTCCGAAGGGATTTTCAGGCCTACTCAGCTTCTGATAAAGGCAAAGCCAAAGACAAAGGCAAAGACTCCTTCCAAATCAAAGACTACAGCCCAGGCCTCTTCTGATCCGGGACCCAAGTCTCAGAAACAGTTACTTAAGATGGCGGAGGACTTACTATGATTAGGAGTTCACATCCCCCTCCAGATAAAAGGCCAAGGCAGGAATTGTATTATGACTCCTCTGATCAGGCTTCTGTTTCTTCAGTTTCTTCTTCTGACCAAGATTATTCTTTCCCTCCTTATGAGGATTCTGATGCTGAGGAATCCATTCCTTCAGCTTCTCCCCCTGAGGATTTTTCTTTTGGGGAAACTTTACATGAAATGAGGGAACATTTTCACTGGGAAGGACAGGAGTACTCTGAATCTAAGAAAAGACGTAGGGATTTTCTTCTTCTTCCCCAACGTAGACCCCTGGCTATCCCTCCTATTTTAGATATTGTGGGAGATGCTTTTTCGGAGGCTAACTTAACTCCTGACTCTCTTCCTCCAGCTCCTGTTAAGCCAGACAGATATTATAGGGTTCCTGATTCCCACCAGTTTTTATACAAGAATCCTACTGCTGATCCTGAAACCATTTCTCAGGGCCCTAAGGCGGTTAAGGCCGCTACTGCTAAAACCCCCATTCCCACTGAGAAGGATTCCAGATCTTTAGAAAGATGGGGCAAAAAAGTGTACACTTCTGCAACTTTATCTATTAGGGCTTTAAACTGTCAATTTCATATGCTGAAATACCAGCAATTTCTTCTGTCTGTTTTGAAACAAAAGCTAACTTCCATTTCCAATTGTGAAGATGATAAGGAATTACATGACTTAATGCATGCCACTGAACAAGTAGGAAAGCATGGTTTACACTGTGGTTTTGATGCCTTGGAGGCTTCTTGTAGGGCTGCTGCCTCTGGCACAGTCATTAGAAGGCATGCTTGGTTAAAGGAACAAAACTTGCCAGATCAAGTAAAAGCTAAGTTATTGGATGCTCCTGTTCAGAATAATGTTTTGTTTGGATCTAGGGCTGAAGAGGTGATAAAGAAGATGGAGGACAAGGCAAAATCCATGCAAACGGTTAAGGATTTCTTACAAGTACAGCCACCCAGATTTAGTAGGAATTGGCCTACTAAAAATTGGTCCTTTCCCAATTCAGACAGGCCTCAGAGGGGTAGATACAGACGCTCCCGAGGAAGGCCCCAAACACAAGCCTCTTATAGACCAAGACAGTGGACTGCTTCCACCCCTAGGGGAGGAGAGGACAGGTCGCAAGCTCATAGGAAACAGACTCAATGACTCCCTCTGTTGGGCTGCAGGAACTTCTTGCCTGGAAGCCCCTCTCGGAGGAAAACTTTTCTCTTTTTCACCTAAATTGGACTCCTATAACCCAAGACAAGTGGGTTCTGGATGTGGTTTCAAGAGGTTACAAATTCCATTTTCATACCCTACCAAGACCAAGCGAATGGCCGGATCTACCAAAACATCAATGGTTAGAGGCCTTAAACCAGGTGGAAGCCCTCTTGGCTTTGAAAGCCATAGAACTGGTTTCACTTTCAGAAATGGGACAAGGTTTTTACTCAAGGCTCTTTCTAGTCCCCAGAAAACAAAATTCATGGAGACACATTCTGGATCTGTCAGTCTTGAACACTTTTCTCGAGATACCAAAATTCAAGATGCTTACTCTACAGCAGCTACTTCCAATGCTGACCAAAAATGCATGGATGGTAACTTTGGATTTAAAGGAGGCTTATTTACACATTCCCATCAGGCAGGAGTGCAGAAAATACCTCAGGTTCAAGGCCGGATCGAGGCACTATCAATTCTCTGCACTGCCCTTTGGATTGTCTACTGCGTCCAGGGTCTTCACCAAATGCCTGGCTCCAGTAGTAGCTTATTACAGACTCAAGGGAATTCAAATTTACCCTTATCTGGACGACTTGTCTTATTCAGGCAGACAGCAAGGATGTCTTACTCCAGCATCTAGAATTTGTTCAGAAACTTCTCAAGTTCCTGGGATTCACTGTAAACATAAAAAAGTCAAGTTTGACACCCTCACAACAGATAACTTTTTTGGGTGCTCTTCTAAACACAACAACCCAGATGGCATTTCTGACATACGAAAAACAATTACAGCTGGCTTCAACTTTCAAAACATGGCATCATTAACTCCGCTATCTGCAAGGAAATTCCTGCAGGCTTTGGGTTACATGGCCTCCTGCATCCTTCTCGTACCATATGCAAGACTACATATGAGGAAAATACAGTGGTACCTAAAAAGTGTATGGTCTTAGCTTTGCCACAGTTTAGACATACAGATCACCGTCCTGCCTTGTCTTCAAAAGGAATTCCTTTGGTGGTCGAAAACATGTACTCAAAACAAAGGGAAAGCCTACAGTCTGCCTCCAGCCAGTCAGATACTAACCATGGACGCCTCAGATTATGCATGGGGAGCCCATTTGCAGGGCAGCTGTCTGCAGGGCCTTTGGACAAAGGATCAGAAGCACCTGCATATCAATTTAAAGGAAATGTTAGCCGTTCAGAATGCTCTATTGGCCGTCAGGAATCTTCTACATCCAGGACAACTACTGATACGGACAGACAACACAGTTATGTGGTACATAAACAAGCAAGGGGGATCACATTCCAATCCCCGTTGCAGACTAGCCATAAATCTATGGAACACAGCTCTAGCTTACAAACTGGACCTTCAAGCTCAGTTTCTACCAGGAAAGCAAAACATCCTGGCAGACAGTCTGAGCAGAAACCTGTCAGACCCACACGAATGGATGCTGGACACCGAAATATTCAAGATGATTACAGCAGTCTGGGGATGTCCTCACATAGACCTCTTTGCATCCCACCTCAATCATCAACTACAGATTTTTTGCACAAGGACATTCCACGAATTAGCTTGGAAAGTGGATGCACTATCATTCAGTTGGAGAAACCCCTCTGGGTATGCCTTCCCACCTCTACCTCTTCTTCCACGCGTGTTTTTAAAGATCAAACAGGACAAGCCCAAGATGATAATTGTACTGGCCCCAAATGGGCCTCGACAGTTTTGGTACCCAACACTGAAAAACCTTTCTCTGGAACCCCCTTGGGTTTTACCTCAGACTCTGAACCATCTGTCCCAACACCAGGGTCAAGTTTTGCACTCCCATGTCAAAACTCTCAGCCTGGCTGCCTGGTTAATCCAGGGTTTATGATTCATTCTCTCATACCCAAGCAGGTTATGGATGTCATTTTAGAAGCCAGACATCCTAGCACTAGAAAATCTTATCCAGGAAAATGGAAAAGATTTTGCACCTGGATGCAGGCTCAGGATTCGGATCCTCTTATTCCTAACATTCCTCTGATTTTACTTTACCTGACAGAGACCTCTTACATAAGGGTCTCTCTTCTTCTTCCATAAACATACATGCATCTGCTATTTCTGCTCATTATAATACAGACCCTCCAATCTTTTCCCACCAGCTCATGAGACAGTTTCTCAGAGGAGCTAAGAACTTACGGCCCCCTAGATCTCCACCCATTCCTGTCTGGGATCTCAACTATGTTTTGGAAAAACTCAGCTTACCTCCTTTTGAGCCTACTGCCACATCTGACATCAAGTTTTTATCTTGGAATACAGCCATCCTGTTAGCTCTTACCTCTGCCAGGAGAGTTTCGGAGTTGCAAGCTCTCATGGCTGTGGAACCTTGTATTATTTTTCACCAAGACAGAGTGTCTTTAAGGACTAATCCTACTTTCATGCCTAAGGTGGTTTCCAAAATGGCTTTAACTCAAACTATTCACCTGCCAACTTTTTTCCCCAGCCCTCAAAATAGGGGGGAAAGGATCTTGCATTCCTTGCATGTACACAGACAACTACGTTTTTACCTGGACAGAACCAAGGACATCAGGAAATCAGAGGAATTGTTTGTTTCTTATGCTTCAGGTTCCCAAGATAAAGCCATTTCAGAACAGACCATTTCTAAATGGATTGCTCATGGAATCAGATTTTGTTATTCACACCATGGAAAGCAAATCCCAGGGAGTATCAGGACTTGCTCTACCAGAGCTGCTGCCACTTCAGCTGCCTTCCTCAGGGGAGTTCCGACCAAAGACATTTTGGAAGCTGCAGCTTGGAGTTCAGTGCTTACTTTTTCTAAGCTCTACAGTCTGCCTCTCTACTCTAAGTCTAGGGCAGGCTTTGCTTCTGCAGTCTTGCAGGGCCTTTTAGCCGCCCCCTCTACTTTATGACCACCTCCCTTTTATTCTGCTTTGGGATTCAACCCTACAGTCATGACTGCAACAGTGAAACACGATGAGCATAGTACAGTTGTGTACACTTACCATAAATGTAGATGTTCGAGTGTCTTCACTGTTGCAGTCTGGGTTACCCTCCCTTCTGTCCCCTCTTATTTTTTCTTTTGTGTGGTTCCCTTCTTCACCCTTCTTCTGAGGTGCATTTGCAAAGGGTATGGGATTTTAATCATTTTGGAACTCCTGACATCTGGAGCAAGAAAAACTGGAGAACATGGCATCTGCTGCCAGCTTTGTACTCCTGGTGCTCTGATGTCAGGGAGAATGGCTGCGCAGCCGACGCCGGACCCAGACGTTGGTATTCTGGCTGACCGAGGACTACCTGCCGGCAGGGGAGAACCCTACAGTCATGACTGCAACAGTGAAGACACTCTAACATCTACATTTATGGTAAGTGTACACAACTGTACTTTCTGTATGCGAGTTTGGTCTAAAACCATTTTAGTTAGAGGTTTTTAGCTCTAGTCATCTTAGTGTGTGTGTGCTGTTGTTTGTGGAAAAAGTTTCCCGCACTTAGTGTGGTGTTTTTGTGTGCCTCTAATTGTTTTTCCAGGCAGGCAGTGTCTTGCTCGTATATTGGTATTTGTGATTATTTTTCAACATGTCCAAAGATTCCAAGGAGCACAAACCTTTGGGTTTTAAAAAGTGCTCGAAGTGTGGTTACAAGATGTCCATCGCCGATGGACATTCAGTATGTGTTTATTGTCTGGGAGCAATCCACCTGCAGAAGTCCTGCAGCTTCTGCTATGCTTTTAGTCCTAGGGTGCTCCAAGAAAGAAAGAATAAGTTAATTCTGAAGGGACTCTTGAAACTCTAGTTCGAAGAGGTTATGGATCCTGCTTCCAGTTCAAAATCGAAATCCACAAAATCAAAAAAGAGATCTCTGGCTCCTTCAGTCTCCTTGGAGCCATCGGAGAAAGTAATGAAACTAGGTTCGACCTCCTCGGCTCCACTGTCCTCAGGGCCTCAGGAAGTGTCTGTGTTGATGGAACCAGCATCCGCTCCAATTATATTGGAACTTCTTCGGAGCCGATCGCCCAGTACTAGACTAGTGTCACTTGAGAGGAGATACCGATCTCCCTCCCTGTCCTCCAAATCCTCCAGGGCACTTTCAGATGTGGATGTTGATAGGGTGTTGCAGAGGCTCCTTCAATCACCAGTTTTGGCTAATTTGTTCTTCGCTCCGTCCCAGTCTGCTCCGGAGTCCGTCCCGATACCTTCTTCATTTATTCCTCCTCCGAGAGTATCTCTGTCTTCGGAGCCGGAATGCTCCACTCCATGTGATGGTCCTAGGTCAGTTCCGATGGCCCCTCCGGGCTCATCAGTGCCGTCATCAGCTCCGACCCTGTCGGCGCCGTCCACGGGGTTCGGGACTCTAGATTCTTCAGTCGGGCATGAGGGGGACACCTCGTTACACCTTTCGGTTCCTAGTCTCCCTCTTGGTGCCTCTGCTCGTGGAACCCCGGCTCCTGTCATGATCTCGGAGGCTGGCTGGTTCTCGGACTCGGGGGGGGGGGGGGCAGCCTTTGTGGCCATGAGGAGTGCGCTGGCCAGATCTTCAGCCACATCATGCGGGGTCGGTCATTCTGTCCCCTACCACTCTGGTGAGAGCCTATGATCACCACCTATCTGTAGACAGCGGAGCCCCAAGGCCTAGGGATAACCCCACGAGTGGTTCCCAAGTTTCTGAAGGCCCCTCAGTTTTTACCTGAGGAACACCCTAAAAGAAAATGTGCAAGAGGAAGCACATAGACTCTCAGGATGAGTCTCTCACCTCCGATACTAACCTCGAGGAATTGGAGGGGTCCCCCAAGTCATCCTCTGATGATGGTTCTTTCTCCGACATCCTGGAGATATTGAAACAAAGAGGTGACTGGCCATCCAAAGCCTCCTCCAAGGGAGAGTCTGTCTTCCTGAAGGCCTTTGGTGCTCAGCCCTCCGCCTCCTGGGTGTGTCCACCCTTCGAGCTCCTGGATTTAATTTGTCGAAGGATGTGGGAGAACCCTGATTCTGTGGAACTGGTCCCAGGAGACCCAATAAATTTCTGTCTGCTCCCCCGGGTAAGGAGTTTTTATCCAAAGGAGTCCCTGTGGATGCCATGGTGGTGGTGGCGGCCACTCGTAAGGAATTAGCCGAGACTTCTTCCTCCGTCCATCCTCCTAACAAGGAGTCGAGGACCATGGACCAGTACGGGAAGCATACCCTTTCATCAGCAACCTTTACCGTATGATCGCTGAACTACCTGTCTCATTTTACTCTGCTCCAGAGAGATCTCCTCAAGGAGTTAGGAGATACTCTTGCAGGTAATGTTCCTGAGGTGGTGGCCCAGATGGTTAACGCCCAGGTGTCTACCCTCAATTCCATCGTTAACTCCTCCATGCGGCTCATTTCATATGCAGCCGAGGGAGTGAGTAGGGTAGCAAGCTCAGGAGTCACCCTTAGGAGACAAGCCTGGATGCGCCTTTGTCATTTCGCGGAGGCCTTCAAGTCTTCTTTCACTGTTGCCCCCTTTGATGGTTCTTCTTTGTTCGGAACCAAGGTGAAAGAGACCCTCACCCGGTGCGAGCAAGAGGGAAAGACTGTCTGCTGTAGGGGTCCGTTTTTCCCTTCCCTCTAGGCCTTACCCCAAGGCCCAGAGGGGTGGGAAGATGTGGTTCAAAAAATCAGAGGTTTTTTTCCCAGCGTACAAGGTGAGCCTCCCTCCAGGGGCAGAGGAGGGGGAGGTTATTCAGGAAGTCTCCGCCCTAGAGGCAGAGGGGGCCCCTGCAATTCGGGAGACCGCGATTCCTTTCACTGCTCTCCCTACCATTGCTCCTGATGGGATACCAGACTGTGCGTTTCCAGAGCCAGTCGGGGGTCGAATATAGTTATATCCGGAAGCCTGGCAAAGCATCACCCAGGACCTATGGGCATTACGAATTATTTCCGGAGGTTATCTCGTCCCCTTTTCATCAGATCCTCCTCAAGTCAGAAAAATCCCGGACGTTCCACCCAGTCAAAGGGATCACGCAGCTTCAGAGCTTTCAAAGCTGCTAGAAAAAGGAGTCTTCCAGCATGTCCCCTCAGACCAGATCGGATTAGGGACTTACTCAAGATTCTTTTTGGTGCCGAAAAGAACAGGGGACCTGAGACCCATATTAGATCTCAGCCAACTGAACAACTATGTACAAAAGTCAAGTTCCGTATGGTCACACTACAGTCAATTCTTCCATTGTTGGGAAAAGGAAGTATGGATGTGCTTGCTCCATCAACCTCAAGGATGCTTACTACCATATCAAAATGAACAGGGCATCCAGGAGTCACCTACGCTTCTGACTGGGAGCCAGTCATTTTCAGTTTCGAGCCCTGCCCTTTTGTCTCACCACAACCCCCAGGGTGTTCACCAAGTGTATGGCGGTGGTGACAGCTCACTTTAGACGTCAAGGATTCCAAGTGTTTCTGTATCTGGACAACTGGCTCCTCACCGCCCCCACCAGGCATCTACTAATCCAAACCAGGGACGCTACCATCACACTCTGTCACCAGCTGGGCATAACACTGAACTGGGAAAAATCTGCCTTGTTGCCCTCACCGCATGTCATTTGTATAGGTGCAGAGCTAGACACCATTCAAATGCGAGCCTTTCTACTGCAGGAAAGATCAGTCTTACAGCAACAGGTGCACGCCCTGCTACCCCTGAGGAAAGCGAAGGCAAGATGGGTTCTCCAACTCCTGGGGACTATGGCAGCAACAATTATGTTGGTCCCTCTAGCGAGATTGCACATGAGGCTCCTTCAATGGCTCCTCTTTGCTCAATGGTCTCTCCAGAGACTTCCACTTTCCCACCCTATTTTGCTCACGGACAGATGCAAACAGGATCTCGGTTGGTGGCTTTGCTCCAACAATCTGGACAGGGGAAAACCCTTCGTTCCACCATCTCCGGTTGCGACAGTGACCACGGACGCCTCCCAGATGGGGTGGGGGGGTTATCTCGGCAGGGCAGTCCAAGGCACATGGCAAGATCGCGAGATACATCTGCATATCAACGTCCTAGAGATGAGAGTGGTGCTACTTGCGTTGCAAGCACTTCAGAGCTTTCTACCTCTCGGGACTATCGCAATACACTCTGCAATATATCAGTGATGTGGTATCTGAACAAGCAGTGAGGAACCAGATCTTACCCCCTGTGCAGAGAGGCCATGCGAGTGTGGCAGTGGGAAGTATTTTCCCAACGGTTTCTGGTGACAACGCACATTCCAGGGAAGTCCAACGTGATAGCAGACAGGCTAAGCAGAGCTATTCTGATGCCTTACGAGTAGTCCCTGAATCGTTTAGTTGCAGAACGAATCTTCAGCAGATGGGGTCAGCCTTGCTGCAACCTTTTCACCATACCCCTCAATGCCAAATGCAGCAGCTACTTCACGCTGATCCTCCCACAGGGGGGATCGCCCAGGGACGCTCTAGTCCACGATTGGCCCTCCGGTCTGCTTCATGCTTTCCCTCCATTCCCCTTGCTATCAAAAGTGATTCAGAAAGCGCAATCCTTGGGAAGCAAAATGATTCTAATTGCTCCACACTGGCCTCATCTAGTCTGGTTCCCCTTTCTCCATCCCTACATTGTGGACACACCTTGGACTCTGGACCCACAACCAGACTTAACTGACACACATGTCGGGACAGTTCCACCCCTCTCTGCGGACCCTCCAGTTGACAGCCTGGCTTCTCCACTTCCGTTGTTAGGCTTCATCATTTTTCACCTGAGGTAGTTCATATTTTATCTTCCTCTCATAAGCCCTCTACTAGGAAGATTATTCCAGCAAATGGAAGAGGTTTTCTATTTGGGCTCATTCCCAAGGAATTGACCCTTACACAGCTCCAATTGCTTCCGTCTTGGAGTTTTTGTCTATGCTTTTCCAGCAGGGCTCAGCGTCTGCTACCATTAAAGTTCAATTGGCAGCAATTTCTAATTTTCATGTTGCTAATGAGCTTAGTCTTATGGCTCACAGACTGTGTAAGGCTTTCCTGAAGGGCACTCTGTTACTCCGTCCTCCTGTCTCAGAAGCAGTCATGCCCTGGGATCTAAATTTTGTTCTGCAAGCCCTTACTTCACCATCCTTTGAGCGTGCAGCAACCTGTAACTTAAAATTCTTGACCTGGAAAACTGCCTTTTTAATAGCCATCACATCAGCCAGACAAGTTTCAGAAATTCAAGCTCTTTCTATCAAACCTCCGTACTTGATCTTTCATAAGGACAGGGTTTCTTAGACCAAACCCTTCTTTTCTTCCTAAAGTGGCGTCCATATCTAATCTTAATCAAGCTATTGAGTTGCCAGTGTTTTTTTCCCCATTTTTCAAACCAGGCAGAATTTAAATTTCATCAATTGGATGTACACAGACAGTTACATTTCTATCTGCACCGAACCAAAGATCTCTGAAAATCTGACCAGCTGGTTGTCTCCTTTTCGGAAAACAGAATTGGGGTCCCCTGTCTCCAAAATCACCCTATCCAGATGGATATCAAATTGCATATCTTTCATTTATTCCTCAGGGGGTAAAGACCTACCATTCCCAGTCGAGGCTCACTCTACTTGGGCTGTATCCACATCTACAGCCTATCAGGCCAGATTGTCTATGGATGATATTTGTGCTGCAGCTACCTGGGCATCTCCTCACACCTTTGTTACTCATTACAAGCTGGACATGGTATCTAGGGGCTAGTCTTCCTTTGGTTCCACAGTACTCAGGAGTATCTTCCTCTGAGCCTCCCAGGATGTAGGTGCTAGGGACGCTGTCCCACGGGTAAGAATGTAGGCGAGATTGGACTACATAACATCAAGAAGTTATGTACTCACCATAACATTCAATGTATGTAGTCCATCTCGCCTCACATTCTTACTTACCCTCCCACATTTCCCCTTCCTGGAGGATCTGGAGGTTAGGTCTGGTTTTTAGAGCTTTCTTCACCTTTAGTTTATTCCTCTTTACTTGGATGTGGTTATGCATGGGGTATGAGTGTGGTGTTCACAGCAAACTAGATCTGGGAATATGGAGCAGTGCAGCATGGGATACCTTCTTAGCCCAGCCAGTAGAAGACTTTCAGCTGGAAAAGTTTGGCAGAGTCGGAGCAGATATTCGTCTCCGAACCCATGGGTAAGAATGTGAGGCGAGATGGACTACATACATCGAACGTTATGCTGAGTACATAACTTCTTGTTCTTAGCATGGAAAACCAGTTTGTTACTGGTCAAGCTGACCTCTGAAAGAAGGGCGTCAGAGTTGACTTCACTGTAAGAGCTTGCAACTTAATCTCCATTTTCCATAGGGACAGGGTTTCTTTGAGAAATAATTATCTCCTTTTTATGCTTAAAGTGGTATCAGAATTTACTTTAAACTAAACTGTCCATCTCCGTTTTCTTTTCTGAACCTAAAAATGTGGGAGAAAGGGTAATCCACATCTTGGATGTCCACAGACAACTAGGGAACTTTCTTGACAGAACTAAATCTTTAAGATCTTTAGATCAATTCATTTCTTTTGAAGGTAAGAGGGGACAACACGTGTCAAAATGGACCATTTCCAAATGGTTGTCTAAGGCTATTACCTTTTGTTATATCCACCTTAAAATGATTCTAGGCAGGGTCAAAGCCCAGTCCACCAGGTTCTTGGCTTCATCTGTGGCTGTTTGGAAAGGGTTGGATTATAGAAATATTCTAGAAGCTACTACTTGTTCCACTGTGCATACTTTTACAAAGCGTTTTGAGCTTTATTCTTTCAGCAGGTCTAGATCAAGGTTTGCTAGGGCCATTCTCCAGAGGCTTCTAGATTTTTTTTTCTTTCCACCTCCCAAATGTAGTTAGCTATGGTAAATCTACCCATGGAGCGAAGTCTACTGCAGCAGTGACCAATATGGTAAACATTGTATGGTTGTGTAAATTCTGCTTACCATAACAGTAGATGTTCAGATGATCACTGTTGCAGTCCCTCCCTTCATCCTCACTTGTCTTTTATGCTAGGATGTGTGGACATCTATTTTGATTTTTTTTTTTTTCTGTAGCATTGTCCTTTTAGTGTTTTCAGCCTCCCTCCATACTGTCAGGAAAGCTCTTAAGGGCTTTGCACCCAAACGTGTTGTTTTGTCAGCTCAGCTTGAGCTGCCTGACAGTTTGGGCTCATAGAAGGTGCCCTGAAGGTTTGGAAGCTGGCCAGCTCTTATATCCTTGGAAGGGTTTAACTGAGGTTGTTAAAGTTTCTGCAGCGGTGAACATTCGAACATCAACTGTTATGGTAAGTTCACCTTGTACAACTGTACTTTTCGTTGTCTGAACTTCTCTTTCCCAGGTGACTAAGCATACCTTAAAACGTTTATGATGCAGCTGATACAGTATCCGGGATGTCTGCTACGTGTTCTGTTCTGAGATGTTTACATTCTCAGCATTTTCCTGACCTTTTTATATCAGAAATTCTTGATACTCCTTTGGATAAAGATCTACTGTTTTTGGTCCTTCCACTGCAAAGGTTCTAAAGTCATTTGACAAACTGGGGAAATTAATCCAAGGGGTTACTCAGATTTTTTTCTCTCTCTCTCCTTTCGTAATTATTTCAGGCAGATTTCCTCTAATGCGAGCTCCTTGTTCAAAGCTCAGTCTAGGTCCTTCCAGAAAACATCCAGTAAACAGGTTTATAAGAAATTATCACAAGGTAGATCTAGACATGAAGGCCGTACCTCCCCTTGTCACTGTAAACCTAAAATTATTAGACTGTGTCCTCTTTCCTCCAAATACAGGCGATCTTTTAAACTAGTCCGAAACTTTAGGCTTTGGCCCAAATTTCCTTTGGCAACGTGTAACATCAGATTCTTCTGTGGAGGTTATCATTGGCCGTGGAAGTCCCCTCCTCTTATTTTTTTCTCTGGGTTCCCTCTCACAATCCCTCTCAAGACTTCTCTCTCTTCCATCCTGTTATTCTCCATCAGATGTTAACTCAGGGCATCCTAGAACCTGTTCTCTCTTCCAAAAGTGGTCAGGGTTTTTATTCATGAATGTTCCTAGTGCCTAAGCCAGGAGGTTCTTGGAGGCCCATCCTAGACCTTTTCCTTCTTAACCTTCATTCATATCAAAGTTCTAAAATTCAAAATGCTTTCCCTTTAGTTGGCATTTCCTCTCATTTCCCCCAGGCAGCTTCCTGGTAGCTTCAGTGTTAAGGTGTGTGTGTTTTTTTTTTTTTTTTTTTTAATCATATTCCAGTCTGCAACGGTTTCAGTCACTGTTTGTCTTTTTTGGGGCTGGGTCACATTTTCATTTTTTTGTTTTGCCCTTTTAACTCTACCTCTCGAGTATTTACAGTGTGCCTTGCTCCAGTGATAGCCCATTGCAGGTTGCAGGGGAGTCGCATGTTTCCATATGTTGACAGCTGCCTGATAGCATCAAAGTCCCTATGGGGATAATAAACCTTTTTCTTTGTCTGGAATTTCTGTTAAGATGGGAGAATTCTTCTCTCCTCCCCACTCACAGAATCAAATTACTGAGCTGGCTTCTGGATCCATCCTTCATGGGGATTTTTCTTCCCCAAGACAGGATACTGTCTTATCTGACATTTTTTCTCAAATTCTCAGAACTGGCTCTGACATCAGCCAGGGAATATCTCGATTTTTAAGATACATGGCCTCAACTATTCTCATGATTATACAATATCACAGTCAAAGGAGGCAGCGGAACAGAGCAGTAAAATTCAAGAGTTTAATCTCGGAATAAACAGTAAGTGCTTTCGCAGCAGCAGCTGCTTCATCAGACAGATAAAGATCCAAACTGTAGTACTTTTAAACAGCAGAGCAGCCAATTAGCATGCTAAAACAATTCAGGAATTAACAAGAGCCCTTAAAGCCACACCAAAAAATGCAGCTCAAAGCTCATTGTATAAACAAAAACATTTCATTCATAAAAACATATAAAGCATTTCATTCAGCAGCCAAAAAATGCAGCTCAGAACTCATTATGTAAACATGAAAACATTTCATACATAAGAGCATATAGAACATTTCATTCATAAAAACATTATAAAAATACTGAACATAATTGATATCTATCTGGCTAAGTGCCTATTCATTAAAACTGGTTTAATAGAAAATTTATCATTGAGGCCTTTCCCCATATTAGCTTTCATTCTAATAATCCAGTTCAATTCTTTGCTTTCTCCCTTAGTTCTATGTGGGCCCCCCTTATACCCACATTGACTGTTTCAACAACCATAAACTTAAAATTGTGCTGAGCACCTAGTAACATGAGATAAAGCATTAGTCTCGGCTCTCCTGGAGATATCATATTGATGCTCCCTCATCATGTCTCGTAGCCTCTTCACCCACTCAATTTTGCAAACAAAGTGACCAACTGTAAACTGAGAGTACCAGTCACTTATGTCAGCAACATTAGATTGTTGAAGGACATCTATGCTAAACACTGGGATGTACTTGGATCTAATGAGAGAGTGGAATCAATAGGAGAAGCCCCGAGCTATATGTATAAGAATAAGAGATCACTTAAGAAATTGCTATGTTATCCCAAGTTTAACTCCAATACTGATGCACAGCTTAATATTGGTACATTTCCTTGTCAGGCATGTATCTACTGTCATTTGATTGACAGTAGTGCTGCATTTGAACATCCAGATATGCATAAAAAGATGTTTTTCAGAGCCAGAGCTAACTGTGAATCTAGTTTGTTTAGCCTACTGCACGGTTTGTTACTGTTTCTACATTGGGATGATAACACGCAGGCTACGAGACAGGATGAGGGAGCATCAATATGATATCTCACAATGACTTCTCCACTCCGCTCCCCACCTCTGCCCAATTGCTTGTGCCCCTTGGAGGAAATCTTGCGCTTCATGCAAAAAAACTGTATGTCCATCACACAAGACCGATGAGTCCACAACATTGTATCCCAGGAGTACAAATTTTACTTCCACTCACTGCCAACCCCAAGAGGGTTCCAAGACCTTCCTCCAAACCAGTGGGCAGAGTCTCAAAACCAAGTTTTATCCCTGCTCTCCATCAGAGCTATTCATCTGGTTCCAGTGGAACAGATAGGTCAATGATTCTATTCTAGACTCTTCCTGGTACCCAGAAAAGAGGGCTCTTGGCACCCAATCCTAGACTCTTCCTGGTACCCAGAAAAGAGGGCTCTTGGCACCCAATCCTGGATCTTGGAATTCTCAACACTTTCCTGGTGGTACCAAAATTCAAAATGCTTACCCTGCAACAGCTTCTGCCTATGCTAACAAAGGATGCCTGGTTTGTTACCCTAGACTTAAAAGAAGCCTATCTGCACATTCCTATAAGGGAGTCATGCAGGAAGTATCTACGTTTCAGGGCCGAATCTATGCATTATCAGTTTTCTGCACTTCCCTTTGGCTTGGCTACTGCGCCCAGAGTATTCACAAAATGCCTGGCTCCAGCCATTGCATACTGCAGGCCGAGAAATATCCAAATTTACCCGTACTTGGACGACTGCCTGGTTCAGGCGGACAGTCAGAAATTGCTGTTGCAGCACTTTTCATTGTAAAAAACCTCCTCAATTCCCTGGGATACACCATCAACGAAAATAAATCATAACTGGTGCCCAGTCAAAGGATTGTATTCCTGGGAGCAAGCTTGGACACCACATCCCAGATGGCATTCCTCACTTCAGAAAAACAAGCCTGACAGCCTACTTCAAACAAATGGCCACCAGAACCCAGCTATCTGCAAGAAAAATACTGCAGGGCCTAGGGTTCATGGCCTCATGCACATTGCTAATTCCATATGGGGTGGGAGGCTAGCATAATAGTTAAGGTGTTTACCTTACAGACAAGGTTCAGGTTTTGATTCTCACAGTGGGTAAATGGCTAGGCTTAAAATGGCCCACAAGGGCAGTTAGTCTAGTACTAATCTATGAACCTATGCAAGACTGCATAGGAGGAAACTTCAATGGTACTTGGTCTTTGGTGCCAACATTCTCAGGACCTGGAAACAGTCATTCCTATCATACCCTGTCTAAGGACAGAATTTCTTTGGTGGGCAGAGGATTCATGCCTCAGCCATTTTGGCTCATTACAACACTGAGATACCTCTCTTCTTACACCCTCTTAACAAACAGTTCCTGAGAGGGGCAAACAACGTAAGGCCAGCAAGGAGAGCTCCCACCCCTGCTTGCGACCTTAACTTTGTACTGGAAAAGCTCACACTTCCACCCTTTGAGCCTGCAGCATCAGCAGACTTAAAATTCTTCTCTTGGAAAACAGCATTGCTTCTAGGCATCACTTCAGCTAGAAGAGTGTCTGAACTGCAAGCACTTATGGCTGTGGAACCCTTCATTATTTTCCATGTTGACAGGGTCTCTCTCAGGACAAACCATTCCTTTATGCCTAAAGTGATGTCCAGTGGTGGCTTTCGATCAATCCGTACATTTGCCAACCTTTTTCCCTAATTCTCAAAATAAAGGGGAAAGGATCTTGCACTCCCTGGATGGGCACAGACAGCTTAGATTTTACCTGGGTAGGACTAAGGCCTTAAGAAAATCAGACCAGCTATTGGTCAGCTTTGCAACGGGGGCAGAGGGCAAGGCCATTTCTAAGCAAACTATATATAAATGGATAGCACATTGCATCCATTTCTGCTACAAGCATCATGGGAAACCAACCCCGTAGGAGGTCAGAACACACTCCACTAGGGCAATATCTCCCTCTACTGCATTCCGCAGGGAAGTCGCTAGCAGGGACATCCTGGAAGCTGCTACCTGGAGTTCAGTACACACGTTCACCAAGCACTACCATTTGCCTATCTTCTCCAAGTCCAGGGCAGGCTTTGCAACAGCACTCCTGCAGGGCATTCTAGCCAGCCCTAACTTTTCCTGACTGCCTCCACCCTTCTTCAGCTTTGGGAGTCTACCCAAGTGTGATGACTGCAACAGTGAAACATGAAGAACATATTATAGTTGTGTACACATAAATGTAGATGTTCAAGTGTATTCACTGCTGCAGTCCTGGTTTCCCACCCTCCAGCCCCCTTGTCTCTCTCTCACCTCTCTGTCGATTACTCACCCCTTGCAGGGCTATTTTCATTTACTTTTTACTGGTGGTGTTTTCCCAACATAACTTAGCTCCTTATTTGGGGGGCTCCTGACATTTAGGGCAAGAAAAACTGATGTAATGGCATCGGCTGTCTGTTTTTATACCCCTGACGACCTGATGTCAGTCCTGGAGTGACAGTAACCGACGCAGAAATACTAAGTCTCTGGTATTCAGGCCGACTGACTGCTATTTGCAGGCAGATAACCCAAGTGTGATGACTGCAACAGTGAATACACTCTAACATCTACATTTATGGTAATTGTACACAACTGTACTTTCTAGGGTAGGTTCATAGGTACATAGGTAGGTACTAGGCTATTGGCCCTAGGGCCCATACAAGCCTAGCCAAAAAATGTACCCTGGCTTTCGCCACCCAAGAAAATTATTTTCCTGTGCCCCTGTCGAGCAGAGCCACAGAAGTGATCCCCAGGGTGAATTTCCCATTTCCCATCCAATCATCAAGATTTTTCTTGAAGAGTGCTAATGAGGAGCTCTGTTTGACATAGATAGGTAGTCTGTTCCAGAGTATGGGAAGTCTCTGGGACAGGAATTTATCCCTCCAGCATGTTCTGTTTATTGTGGTGACAAGGTTTAGGTCCCTAGAGTGTGTAGCTCAGAGGGATTGGGATTTCTTTAAGTGAAACATGACCAACAGCTCTGGGTTTGACATAGCTTTGTATATTAGGCAGAGATCGCCCCTGAGTAGGCGATATGCAATGGAGTAAAGCAGTAGTTTTTTGAGACGGTCTGCATAGGGCATCTGTTCGAGGCCAGTAATCCTCTTTGTGCGGTATTTCTGTGGTCTTTCCAGTTGTTGTAGATGTCTTGTGAGGTACATACCAAAAGGGCCATTGTACTCTATAATGGGTCTAATGAGTGATGAGTAGAGGGGAACAATGACCTCTTTTTTTCTGGATGAGAATCCTTTTGTGATGAGATGAGCCACGTAGAAGGATTTCCTGACCACTGTGGCGATGTGATTATCAAAGGAGAGACTACTGTCCACCTGTGTCCCAAGGTCTCATCACATTTTCGGCATTAAGTAGACTACCAGCTATGTGGTAGTTCATGGGTACAGAGTTTTTACCAAAGGGGATGACAATACACTTTTTGGCATTGAGCTTCAGGCCATGGCTTTGACACCAGGTATCTGTCTCAGTGAGGCCCTTTTGTAGTTTGTCCACATCGTTAGGAGTTTCGATTATGGCTCCTAGTTTGCAGTCATCTGCAAACTTTGTTAGCCAAAGACCTTCTTTGTTGGCCTGCACTTCAGAGAAGTAGATACCAAACAGGAGAGGACCCAGGACTGAACCCTGTGGTATGACATTTGTAACTGGTCTGATGTCTGATTTGGAATCCGCTGCTTTCACAGTATGGGTTCTGTCTGTGAGCCAGTTGGCAACCCATCATGTGAAATAGGGATTTATACCTAGTTTAGTGAGCCTATCTATAATTCCAGAGTGGGGGATGGTGTTGAAAGCCTTGGAGAGATCTAGATAAGCTGTGTGAACCATTTTACCATCATCTATGGCTTTGGTGACTGCTTCAAAGAAGTCAATCAGGTTTAGGAGACATGATCTGCCTTTTACAAATCTAAACTGGGTAGGGTCCAGAGTTTGGAGATTACCAATGTCTTTGTTTATGAGTTCCACGATGATACATTCCATGATGATACATTCCATGGCCTTGCAGACCAGGCTCGTCAGGCTAATGGGGCGGTAGTTCCCGTGGTCCGTCGTGGCTACCCCTTTGTGGAATGGGATAACCGTCACGGTGCGCCATTCAGTGGGTACAAAGTCTGAGGTGAGGCTATGATTGAACATGGTACTTAGGGTGCCAGTTCATTCTGTAGTTCGTGCAGAATGCAGCCTGGGATATTGTCAGGTCCCATGGATGCTGTGTTCTTGGCTTTGGAGAGTGTATTTTTTACCTGTGCAGCCATGATTATAGGAACTTTGCATTCTTCCGGTATAGAGATGGGTTGGGCCCTCTAGGGGGTGAGAGGGGGGTAAAGTTAGCACTGAACCTATCTGCTAGGATGTTGGCAATATCAGTTGGTTCTGTATATTTAGTGCTATTGTGCTGCAACTCTGAGCAGATTTGAGTGTTCCCATTTAGATTCTTGACATAGCTATAGAATGCTTTGGGGTTGTCTTTAGAGTTGGTGGCAATTTTGTTTTCATAACTAGCTTTGGAGGATTTTATGAGGATCTCAACTTCTTACTGAGGTTGACCAGGGAGTTCCTCCAGTCATAGGATTTTACTCTTTTTTGCAACAGTTTCTTTCTTCTTTTGTCGAGTTTGTTTATGGCAGAGGAGCCCCAGATTGGCTTCCTTTTTTTGGAGGATAACATCTTGGTTCTATTAGGGATAGCATGATCCATGCAGTCGTGTAAGTGCATATAAAGTGCATTTGTGTAGGATTCGGCAGTCCTACCTCTATTGTCCGTCTGCATGGGTGTCATGAAGTTTGCCACTTCTCTCTTAAAAAGTGTGAAGCTGGCTTTGGAGAAGTTTTTTACGATGGTTTCCCTAATTGGGGCTGGGGGTGGGATGTGGATGTATAGGCTGATTAGCTTGTGGTCGGATCTGACCAACGAGGAATTGACCTCTGGTGTGGAACACCGGTTTCCCATGTTGGTAATGACCAGGTCTAGGATATTGCTGTCCCTGGTAGGGGTGTGAATATGTTGATCCAAGGCGTTGGAATTTATGAATTCTAGAAAACGTTGAGCAAAAGAGTTGGTACAGGAGTAGTTTTCCCATTTAATGGTGGGGTAGTTGAAATCGCCCATTATTAGGGTGTTGGGTTGTACCCTAATACTTTCCAGTGTATCAAGAAATGAGGAGTGTGAATCCTGGGGCATGGTGGGGGTCTGTAGCAAGCTACAATTTGGATTGCGGTCTTGCCCAGAGTTAGTTGCACTTGGATAATCTCGGATGCATTATGCTGTGCAACTAGCCTGGAGGTGTGGATATCCTTAATGAAATATGGACACACCTCTGCCTTTAGTGCTTCTTTCTGGGTTAGGTGGCCGAAAGGTGTGGTATGAATTGAAGCCTGGTAATGCAGAGGTGCTCTCTGGAGCTTTGAACCAGGTCTCTGTCACTGCACAGATGTCAATGTTCTCCATTTTAAGGAGTGCCTCGAGTGAGTGCATTTTGAGGTTTAGACTTCTAGCATTGAGTAGCATTAACCTCAGATTTTGCTTGCTTGTACCTGTTACGGTGGTGAATTTGTCATTTGAACTTTGCCTAAAAAAGGCACTATAGGGGTGGCAAGAGCCTTAGCCAGTATCCGGAATCCTAAGGGCGACAGGTGCAGGCCATCTCTGGCAAAGCATCGTGGACTGTCGATCATGTTGTCCCAGGCAGACAAATACTGGATCTCCTTAGAATGACACCAGAAGTTTAGCCAACTGTTGAAGTCCAATCATTTTTTCCTTGTACTGTGGTATCATTCTGGGTGATGGCAGGATGCTACTCAGGGTTAGGGTCATACCTGCCTGGGATACAAGATCGGAGAGCTCCTCCATGTCTCTTTTCATGTAGTCCATGGAGGTACGTCTCAGGTCATTCATACCAACATGGACAGTGACAGTGTCATATTTGTACTTATTGTGGAGTGACCTGAGTGCATGCGTTATGTGGCGGATCCTGGCACCTGACAGGCAGCTGACAGTAACTTTCTCCTTGTTTAGTCTAGTGAGTGGAACATCAGTTTGCCTGACTATAGAGTCACCTATGACTAGAGCGTTGGGTACGTTGTTATGCCTTATGGGCTGTGGTTGAGTGGCGCACTGCGTTTGTGGGCTATGTGTCATTTGGGTTGTGTTGGGGGGTGTAGTTTGCTTGCGTTTATGCTTTGGATGTCCCTGATGCTTGGGCAAGTTTTTATTGAGAGCCTCCGCGAATGTAGGTGTGTGTTTTGTGTTTCTATGTGTGTGTTTTGGTGGTGTAGGTTTTGAGGGACTATGTGATGAGTGTGGTGTGGTGCAAGTGTTTACCTTCTCCTCTTGACTGTCTAGTCCAGTCTTGGGTGAAGAGAGCTTTGCTTCCAGTTTGGCTATAGAAGTGCATCTCTCACAGGTTGTAGTGTTGGGTGGTAGGAGGAGAGGGTTATTTCTCTAGGCTCACAGTATTTGAGAGTTACTGTTCTTTGCCCTTTCTTACTCCTCCAAGGTTTATTTATAGACCATTTCATCATCTCTGCCATGAATTCCATTTTTCTGTGCATTTTTATGTCAAAATGTTTCTGAAATGGGTTTTGCATTTAGAGACCTCCAAGAAAACTGGTTGTTCCTCCTTAGTTTCTCTAACACAAAATTAAGATCCCAACACTTGCTCCATTTGAACCAGCTCATCAGGCTGACTTGAGGTTCTTAACATGGACAACTGTTTTTATTGATTGCTCTTACCTCTGCAGGAAAATAATCTGAACTGCAAGCTCTTATAGTGAGTCAATGCTATCTAATTTTCCACATATGGTTGCTTTAAGAAGATGTTGGTGAAAGGATACTACATACCTTGGATGCCCCTAGGCAACTTAGGCAGCATCTTTACCGAATAAAATCTTTCCGTACTTTTGATCAGTTGTTCCTTTCTTTTGAAGGTACTACCTATGTCAAAACAGACCCGTTCCAAGTGGTTATCTTAAGCTTTTACCTTTTGCTATTCACCACAAAAACTTTTCCAGTCTGGGTCAGGGCCTACTTCAGTAAAGTTTTTCCCTCATCTGTGGCTTTTTGGAAAGGGTTGGATAGCAGCAGGAACTTGGTCCTCTGTACATTTTATAAAGCACTACAGGCTTGTTTCCTTCTTTAGGTCTAGGTCAGACTTTGGTAGGCCCATTCTCTTGGGAATCTTGAACCTTTCACCTTCCACCTTCCAAGTGTTGTAAGGGTAATTTACCTGTATAGCTAGCACTATTGCAGCAGTGATCAGTATAATGGTATAGCACAGTTGTGTAAGTAAACTTGGCATAACAGTAGATTTTCAAATGATCACTGCTGCAGTAGCTGCTCCTACCCCCTTTTTTGTTTTTTTTTAATTGTGCCAGGCTGTAGTGTATATAATTTTTTACTCCTAGCTATGTCCTCTAGGGCTTAGCCTCCCTGTCTGTTGGCATGAAAGCTCTGAAGGGCTTGGTGCTTTAACCTGTGTATTTTAGGCTGCTCAGCCTGAGCTGCCAAGTGGTCTGTGTGCGTGGAAGGTGCACTGAAGCTTTGGAAGCAGGCTGATTCTTACCCTTTGAGGGATATCACCCGTGTAAGACTACTGCAGTAGTGATGACTTGAATATCTAGTGTTCAGATATGATTACGTAACGAACTATACTTTATGTTCTCTTCTATATGAATGTGTGTGCATACGTACATATGTATACATGAATGCATAACTGCTAGCTTTCATTGGAGTCCCTTTCGAGAGTGTACTTTAATTCACAGTTTTAAATTAACCAACAAAGGGAATGGAGACCTCAGTGGGGTGGGGAGAAAATCCATTTGAGGCAGAATTAAGTCCTGGGTGGACCTTGCCTGCTGTCGCTGGAATGGCTTGATGAAGTTATTTGGTTAATAGTTGGTGGGTGTAGTATGAAGTTCAGAGATTGATGGTTTACAGTTAACTTGTAACTGGGTAAAACAAATTATTGGTTCTTGTGAATACTTGCCTAGAATTTTGGCCTTGTAATTAAAGTGAAAATTACTCGCTTTTGCAGCTGGTAAACACATTCTTCAGCTTCCTGAGACGCAAGACTGATTTCTTCACTGGTGGTGATCCAGGTGCAGCAGAGAAGGTGAGTGCTTTAGTTTTGATCAATAGTGTGGTAGAATTTATTTGGTATAAGAGGTTTTATTTCAGACCGTTTTTATTAAGTGTTCCGTGCTTATTTTATTTATTTATTTATTTTTTAATCATTGTGCTTAATGTTATGCATTTTTTTTTCCGCTGTACTTGACTGAAATCCCTTGACAATGTAAACTCTTCTTCTTCTCTACTATAACTCCACCACTTTATGTTTGACTTTCTCACCTTGCTAAGAGGGACTTTTCTTTCTAGTCTGTAGGCCCAGGTCTTTGTAATGACAACCAGATACGTGTGCGCTAGCTTAACAGTTCATCTTTACCCTGTGATATTTTTAGATTTTGGCCAGGTCTTATCCTTCAGAGTTCATCCTGTCACATCATGCAGACTTGCACATACTGAGATCTGTAAGCATTTATGTCTGGAGAAGTGGGAACTGCTACCGAATACAGGGTATTCATACAAAACCTATGGTTTCTCTCTTTTTACTGAGCCTTTTCCCTGTCTTGTCTGAACCACAAACTAAAATTATTAATATGCAATTTCCTTTAAGAGAATGTCCTGGAACATGTAGAAGCCATGTGTCTGTACTTAAAATGTATTTTCTGTGTGCCTATCTTGTTTACTTGAAGCATTATGCTATCAAATTGTGCTGTCAATGTAAGATTCTTGATACCACAGTGGTACTTGTAACTCTGTGTACTTTCTGTACCATTTGTTGACTTAATAGTATGTTTTTGGTGCTTTGTTGGTATACACTCCTAATTATGTTTGTTTGTAACTGCACTTTCTTTTGGCAAAAAAGGCAGCACTCTTTTATAATGGAAACGGAGGGAAGATTCAGGAGACGGAGTCCTCCAACGGGATATGCTCAGTCTTCCCTGGACCTGGCAACTCTGAGTGCAGAGAAGTTCTTTTGCCGCCCTCTACTTTAGAGTCCCTCTGGGCAGAGGCTGCTGGCTAGACTGCTTTGCAGGTTACTACACAACCAGTGTCTCGCATGCTGTCCTGGAATGGCATCTCTCTTGTGTCTGCTGAGACCAAAGGCCCTTCTGTTTCATAGGATCATAGGAAGTTACAAGGCTAATGGCCCTAGGGCCCTTGCAAGCCTAGCCAGGTTCTTACCCTTATTACCATAATCGGCACGTATTGCTCGTGTCCAAGAGTGACACCGGTGGACCCCCCCCCCCAGGCAGAATTTACATTCTCCCATCCAGTCATCCAGATTGCGTTTGAAGAGGGCCAAAGAAGTGCTCTGTTTGATATGAAGTTGAGTCTTTTTCAAAGGTATGGTAACCTCTTTGAGACCAGTCTATCCCTCCAACAGGTTTTATTAATGTTACATGCCAGGTTAATGTCTTTAGAGAGAGTAAACTGTGTACCGTTTGACTTATGGATATGCAGCATTTCCAGTAAAGCAGGGTCAGAGATTGACTTGTATGCAAGGCAGAGATCACCTGTGAGTAGTCAGTATGAAACTGAATAAAGTGACAGTGATTTCAGAGGATCCCCATAGGACAGATGCTGAAGACCTTGAATTTTCCTTGTGAGGAACCTTTGTAGTTTCTCCAATTGCTGCAGGTGCTTAGACAGGTACATACCAAAAAGGGCATTGTACTCTATTATTGGCCTGATGAGGGAAGAGTACATGGAGGTTATAACTTTTTTTCTGGAGGCAATGCTGTTATTAAGGACATGAGCACTGTAGAATGCCCTTCTTACCACTGTGGAGACAAGGTGGTCAAATGTATGTTTGCTGTCAACTTTGTGTACCCAGGTCTCTCGCCACTGAGGGCGTACTTAAGGTGTTGCTATTGCTGTGGTAGTTAGTAGGAACATTGCTTTTACTGAAAGGAATGGTAATGCATTTTTTGAATTGATTTTAAGGCCATGACTTTGGCACCAATCATTTATTTGTGCAAGACCCTCTTGTAGAATGTTGACGTCATTTGGAGATTCTATAACCGTTCCCAGTTTGCAGTCATCAGCAGACTTAGTCAGCCACAGCCCTTTAGTTTTTGGTTGTACTTCGGATTAATAGATTCCAAACAGTAGAGGTCCCAGGACTGATCCCTGTGTGTGGAACACCTGTTGAAGGTGGATTCCCCTGTTTTGACTGTATGCATTCTATCAGTGAGTTAGTTGGCAATCCATCTAATGATATAAAGGTGATGCCTAGTTGGGTGAGTTTGTCAGCGATTCCTGAGTGGGGGGAAAGTGTCAAACACCTTGACTAATTCTAGGTAGGCTGTGTGCACAGATGGTTTCCCCTCGTCCAGGGCCTTGGTGACTGTCTCGAAGTCCACCAGGTTTAATAGGCATGATCTCCCTTTGACAAATCCAAACTGAGTAGGGTCAAGTGTTTGGAGATTACCTGCATCTTTGTTGATGAGGTCCATGATGATTCGTTCCATGGCCTTCCAGGTAAGGCTAATCAAACTAATTAGGTCTGTAGTTCTGGTGTCCTTGGAAGCACCACCTTTGTGCAAGGGCAATACGGTGGCCATTTTCCATTCAGTTGGTAAGAAGCCAATGCTTGGACTATGATTGAAAAGAGTACCCAATGGTATTGCTAATTCATGTTTGAGTCAATTTAGGACGTAGCCTGGGATGTTATCAAGTCCCACAGATGCTGTGTTTTTGGCTTTAGAGAGGGCATTTACAAACCTGCTCTTGAGAGATACAAGGTAGGAAACTGGTGGTAGGGATGTCATGGGCTGTGTGTGTCGGGGACAGGGGAGTGAAGTTTTCATAGAACCTGTTAGCCAACAGGTTAGCTGTGTCCACAGGCTCAAGTGTATGTGGTATCATTAACTACCAGTTTGGCACAAATCTGGGCCTTTCCTTGTAGGTTAAGGATGTAATTATAGAATGCCTTGTGGTTATCGTTTGTTGAGAAAGCTAATTTGGACTCCTAGTTTGCTTTGGAGGACTTCACAAGAAGTCTTATTTGCTTGTTTAAGCTGAGGAGGGAGTGTTTCCAGTTTAGGAGGGCTCGTTCCCTCTTAGATTTTGACAGCAATTTCTTCCTCTTATTGTAAAGCCTGTTAATGGCAGTTGTCCACCAGGCAGGTTTGCTCTTCCTTGAGGAGCTTGTTTTGGGGCTCTCGGGTATGGACAAGTCAATGCAGGTATACAGATGTTCATATAAAGCATTGGTGTAGAGCTCTGAATAGTTGCCAGTTCCATATAAGGGAGGAGGTGCAGTGAAGGTAATTATACCATCCCGTAAGAGGTTATAATCTGCTTTGGAGAATTTTTTTAGTTTCGTTACTGCTAGTGGGGGGGGTAAGGTGTGAAAATTAATTTGAATGAGACCGATTTGTGGTCAGATGTCTGCGTCTTCCAAAGTGAGGACAGCTTCTAGCGAGTGCAGTTTCATGTTGAGACACCTAGCGTTTAGCAGTATAACCTTGAGGTTGTTTTAGATGGAGTTTTTACATTGGAAATGTTGTCCTTGAGGCACTGCCTAAAAAGGCACTATGAGGGTGGCAAGAGCCTTGGCCAGTAGCTGAAATTCCAGGGGTGACAGATGAAGACCATCTCTGGCAAAGCATTGCGGTCTGTCAATCATGTTTTCCCAGGCTGACAGATAGTGGATCCCCTTAGAATGACACCAGAAGCTAAGCCAGTTAAAGTCGGTCATTTTCTGTTTGTATTGAGGCATCATCCTAGGCGAATGTAAAATGCTGCTTAAGGCTAGGGACATACCTGCCTGAGACGCACAGTCCGAGAACTCGGTCATGTCTCTCTTCATGTAGTCCAGAGAGGTATGTCTCAAATCTTTCACATCAACATGGACTATGACAGAGTCATAACAGTACCCGTTGTTGAGAGACTTGAGTGCATGTGTCGTGTAGTGTATTTTGGCATCTGATACAGCTGACCATGACCTTTTCCTTGTCCAGCCTGGTGAGAGGGGACATCAGTGTGTCTCATGACATAATCTCCTTTGACTAATGTGTTTGATTTTCTGTTTTGCCTTAAGGGTTTGACTGGTGAGACACTGGTGTGTGAGCTATTGTGTAATGTGTTTTGCAGAGGAAATATTGTGTAGCGTATTTGTATTTGGGAGGTCTCTGGTGTTTAGGTATGTTTCTGGTGAGGACCTTCGCATGTGTAGGTATGTGTGATGTGGGTTTGAATGGGGAAGGATGTGAGTTGTGCATGTCGGCAACCCCCTCATTGTCATATGTACTGACTGGTGTGTGAGAAAGTATGGATTCAAGGTTCTTAATATAGATTGATCTCACTCACATTGTGTTTGTGTGGACTAGGAGTAAAAGATTGTCTGTGAACATGAGGCAGTTGTTACACTGCCTCAGGATGCCATATCGACCAAGCTGGCTGGACAGACTTTGGGAAATTGTCCATCCAATAGTGATAGGTAAATTTATATATAATCAGGAAAAGAGGTTACTGCACTTTGGAGTGGCTAGTGGGTGAGAGGTATGTTGATACCTCTGAGGCTAGGCTTAGTGTTCCACCTGACAGTAGAGCACAAGATAGTTAAATTTCACTGAAACAGAACAAAAAAAAAATACATACTTGTATCAGATTTTTATACTTATAAAAAAAATGGAGACTGAATCAGAACAGATGCTTATGTCCTCATTACTTAAGGAAAAGGGGAGATCCCCCAGAATTTTAGTTTGATGGAGACTCCTGAAGACTGGATCGAGGTCTCAGCCCCTCACCTGTGATCCAAGATGTCCAAGGTGGTTGTTCCCGAAGCA
The DNA here is from genome assembly GCF_019279795.1 of Protopterus annectens. Lineage (NCBI taxonomy): Eukaryota > Metazoa > Chordata > Ceratodontiformes > Protopteridae > Protopterus > Protopterus annectens. Next base: position 1,727,072,335 of record NC_056726.1, on the reverse strand, counting down.
TGAAAGCACAAGATACTGGAGACTAAACTGGTGCCTGCCAGCTTCTCTCAGCTACTTCCACTTTCTGGGCTTCCACTGATTTATTGGTTGAACGGGATGATGTTTTTATGTCTTTTATGAAACATAAGGCCACATCAGAAATACTAGTGGTGTCTTGGGCCCCTTCTAAAAGTGGCAGATGAGTTGGCTCATGTAGGCCAGATATTATGAATGAAATGTCTAGGGCACCCTTTTCTCTGCCTTTCAGTGGACTTCACCTTTAGGGATTGCTTTCATAGAATGAAGGCAGTTTTTCAACAGAATATTGAGAGGTCCATCTCAAGATACAGAGCTTATTGGGCCAAGAACTCCCCTATTGTCTTTATCCAGGAACCCTATGTATAATGACGGAGAGAGAGGTAGCATAATCAACAGATTAAATGAAAAAGATGTATTCTTCTGCAATCCTATTATCCAGAACCTTGAATTGTCCATCTGGCATGCTCTCCTACTAACAATTTGTACTGGAAAATATGACAACTTAGGCAGAGTGGATGTAGGGTAGGGATCTGAAACAAGAAATGTTTGAGTTTGATGGCTTTCTTTTCTCTTTGACAAACACTATTTAGAAGTGTGACTTATGCAGCCAATGGATTGTGCAGGACAGTAGCTACAGGTTATGTTTGGAGATGTGCCTAGTTGAGGGCAGTTACTGAAGACCATGTAAAGATGGAACTCCCATGTGTGCGTCTGAACAAGAACCTCCTCTTTGGACCCCTCTGCTTAAGTTTTCAAGAAATTGGAGTAAGAGGACAAGACTACCCAAGTTAAGTAACTTTTTTGGGGGGCTCAATTTCTTAAGTTCAGTAGGAATTACCCAGCCAAAATGTGATCCTTACACCCCCAACAGACTAGTGATTGTCCTGACAAAGGGAAAAAGAGCAAATACAAACGGGAATGAGTTTGGGGACCCTCGTAGCTGAGACCCATGGAAAGATCAGCTGTGACCCAGCCAGGCTGGTCCTTCCCCCATTCCCCTATTTTCCTGATAGTCTCCCTCCAGGAAAATTGAAGGGCTCTTGATCTATGTTAGAAACTGGGAAAACACCCAAGAACAGTGGGCTGTAGACTTCCTAAAAGAAGGTTACAAATTACAGTTCCAAAAGGTTCCAAACTGCAACATTTCATCTGTCCCAAATGATAAGGTGTGAGCCTCATGCCTTAGTTTTAGAAGAAATGTTGTAATCTGGGGCCATAGAAAAGGTCCTATCTGGAAAGGAAGGATGAGGGTTCTACTCAGGCTCTTCTTAGTTCCAAGAAAAGAAGGCACATGGAGACCCTTCATAAAAACCTGTCAAGTAGTACTAAAATGTCAAAATGTGAATTCTCCAAAGTTTACCACTCCTCCCTCTTCAGGGCCTCGGGCAATCTGGACCTCAAGGACAAAAGGGTAAACACCTTCTTATCCCTGTTGCTGGAAACCATAGAAAATTCCCCATTTATTTTTTTTGGGGGGGGGTTTCCTGTTCACATCACTATCTTTCTGGCTTGTCTGCTGCACTCAGTCTTTCCAAAATGTCTGATTTCAGTAATGACTTATTGTGGGACAAAGGATATCAAAATTTTAATTGTATTTAGACTGTTGTCTCAGCTTGGTGTAGTTTGTAGTAGTGATTCTTAAGGCTGTGGAACTGACTCTGAATTGTTTCTGGAATATGGGTTTCACTGTCGGCAGAGCAGTAGTGGAACATGGCATTCTCAAAGGACCTGGTATTCTTGGGGGATCTGTTTGGATACCACCCTCTGCAGAGCCTTCCTCCTAGATGGCAGAGTGAACCACGTCACACTTTACTTCTTAAACATTTTGAAACTTAAGGGAAATTTCAGCCACTGTGTTCAGGCTCTTGGGTTACATTGCATCTTTTATTCTAATGATGCCACTTGCCTGCCTGCACAAGAAAAAGCTTCAATGGTACCTGAGGATTCCTCATTCCTTGGAGACCAACTTCCCACTTCCATGTGTTATAAGGGAGATTTTGTGTGGGTACAACAATGCTGTCAGAACTAGGAGTGTCCTTCAAAGCATCCCAACCCACATTGACTCTTGCCACGAATTGCTCATACTTAGGATGGCTTATGAGGGAGCCCTTCAGGTTCAGGGAGCTTGGGAGGATGGGATGAGAATAAAATTCATGTAAAAGAGATGATTGTGATTGTCCTGGCCCTGAAAGCTTTCACCTGCCTTAATGGAGGGGGCTTTCCAGGTAAAGATGGACAACTCTACAGTCCTAGGATAAAGATGGACAACTCTACAGTCATACGGTGAAAAACAAGCAGTGATGCACCTGTTCATTCTGCTTGGGCAGATTGACCATGTAGTCCTGGGAGCTGTAGAGGCAAGTATGATGCTGCCTCCATCCCTTTTCTTTTTGGCAGATATGCTGATCAGTTCTTTGGCAGCCTCTATGAATGGATACTATACAGGCTACCTTTTATGGTATGACCATGATGTGGGGTGTACCAGAAACAGATCTGTCTGCCTATCATCTGAACAGGCAGCTGACAAAGTGCTGTTGCAGGACAGCAAATTCGAAGACTTAGAAAGTAAATGCATTTCTTCCGTAATGCATTTCTTCCGTAATTTAGGTCTGTTTCTTTATGCGTACCCTTCAGTGTTCTTTATCCACATAGTACTACTTAGAATCAAGTTTGACTTTTCTTCCTGTTTTAATTGTATCCCTTTTTGCCAAGGTGACACTCGTTTACTTTGCTGAATAGTCTAACGAGAGGAAAATATAAAGTGCTGCTTCAGTGTGCCAACCTCCTGACTAAAAACAGTGGCCTTGCTATACCTCCGTCTATCCACATTACGCCAGAAAAAGAGCCAACTATCCAGAATAAAACAAATACCAAATCCAGGAACTGGAGAAAACAGAAAGCAAAGTGTACTCCACTCAGTTTTTAGTGTAATAAAACTTTTAATCCACGCTTTCGTACAAAAACTTCATCAGAATGTAATAAACGAGCAACACTCCACAGTTTAAAAATACTATAAATTTCCATCCACCAATAAGCACATAACTTCAATTAAACAATTATTTCATCTTAATTTAAAAAAAAATAAAAGTTATTTCCGTATATGGACTCTTCGGTCTTTTAAAAAACATTTACTTTTGACAGCATCATTTATGCCAGGTCCTTTTATTACAATTTAATTTGCCACAGGGTTTCTCTTTGTTCAAGATGGGTTTTAAAATTGCCACCTCTCATTGGTTCCCTGTACCAGGATAGAAAATGCATTTTTTTTATATTCTGGTCATTTAATGGTATGCTTATAAAAGGCATTTGTTTTATCTTGTTTTTTAATACTATATATTTTTTTATTCTTACACCTAAAGACCTAGTAGTCCCCACACCATGCACAAACACCTGTATAAATAATACTTTTACTCTTTTATAATTAAAATGTCCAGGAACTTTTAAGGGTATAAGGCAGATGAGATGTTCTAAAAAAATAAAAGGGCATTCTGATATATATCTACAAATGTTGCAACTACCACACTTGTACATACCCCACTTTTTCTGAGTTGGATTCATATTACAAGCTGACTTATTTTTCTCTCTCTCGAAAATGTTTTTCAAATTACTATTATTTTGATAAACTTTGGCTAGGTCCCAACTACTTGTAACTCTTTATTCCCTTCTGAAATCTTCCATTACTATTTGTAGTCATTTCTAGACAGCAATAAGTCTCAAATACTTCTTTATTTTTATTGCTGTCCTTCTTAGATGTTAATAATCCTTGATTAAGAATAGCTGGGTAATGTGTGTCCCCCCTACTCAAAATGTGTTCTACATGTCTCTTTAACAACTTCTCACTATACCCTCTATTTTAAATAGACACGTAATAAATTCAACTTTCTTTAAAAAAAATTCCCCATCTCACTAGTCATTCGGCTAGCTCGTATTAGATGTCCTTTTGAGATATTATCCTTTATAGGCCGTGGGTGAAGGCTAGTATAATGCAAATAGCTGTTAGTAGAATTTATCTGAAAGATACTTTCACTAATAAGCTTATCTAAACTTGAATCCTACTGTAAAGTTACATCTAAATTACTTTGTAATCCCACATGCCCCAGGTGAATTTTAAATAATCTGACTTAGTCCAGAAAATGTTTTGCTTTTTTAGCATCTCCAACCATGATAAAAAACAAATCATCAATAAATCTTTTGAAAAATACAATGCGATATTCATTTATTAAAGGTTTTAATACTGTATGTTCCCAATTACCCATCACTGTGTTTGCAAATGATGGGGCTGCGGGGGACCCCATAGCCACCCCCCGAATTGGTTTAAACACTTTTTTGTTAAATGTGAAAAAATTGTTTAACAAAACGTCAATTAATTCACAATAAAAATTACTTTGACTACTATACATGGTAGTGTTGCTTAAAAACTCTTGAACATGTTCTACACCTTCACAATGAGGGATAAAACTAAAAAGTGAAACAACATCAATACAAAACATAACATGTTTAGATGGATCAAAAACTGGCACTTGCATATAATTCCTTACACAATTCAGGAAGTTCCATGAGTCTTTTAAATAAGAACTCATTTTCTGAACCAGTGGGTTTAATATAGAATCCACTAGTAGAGAAATACCCTCTGTAATATAATTGAGGGCAGACACTATAGGCCTAAAAGGGGGAGAGCTCGTGTGTACTGTTGGAATCCAAAGATAGTACCTAGTTTAGGATTGTCAGTATGACAAAAATCATAAACTTCCTTGTCAAAATTTCCATCCATTAAATTGTCAAAAAGAAAAGAGTAAATACTTTTGTAGCTTTTAGCTACTTCAGTCATGTCAACAAGTTTATATTCAACAATGTTGCTTAACATCTTTTCTATACAGGCAGTATATACATCCTGGTTCATTAGTACTAAGGTAACCCCTTTGTCACTTTTCATTACCCTGATATTATTGTTTTCTTGTATTTCTTTTAATGCTTTTCTCTCTTCCTTAAATTATGATAAATGTTTTCATTATTAATGCCCCTTCCCATATATTTTCTTATTTCATTCTCACAAGCAGATTCAAATACTTTAATGGTGTGTACTAGGGTTGGGTTGTAACATGAAGACTTTATATACTTTGTTGCCTTAAGCGGGATGTCTTTAAATATAAAAATTGGAGAATCCTATCAAACGATAAGGAACTTCATGAACAGTTTGAAGCACCTCCAAAAATTACATTTAGAAGAGGAGTTAATTTAAAAACCCTTTTGCAAGTCGGAAAACCTAAGGTGAGAACTTCAGCCTTTGGTATGAGTAAATGTGGCTTTTGCAAACAATGCAAATTTATTAATGAGGGATCCTCTGTTAAAATTAACAATATTGAATATAGAGCGAATGGTAAATATAATTGCAATTCTAGGGCAATAGTTTATGTGGCTAATTGTATACTATGTCAAGCCTTCTACATCGGCAAGACAGAGCGCAAGTTAAAACAGCGGATGTATGAACACAATTATGCCATTGGTAAGAAGGAACCCACTAACGCCTTAGCTTGCCACATTATTAGATACCCAAATCACCATTTTCAGTTTTTTATACTGAAACAGGTGGATGATGCCCCACTCGTAGGTCCTTGGCAAGTTCAACTCGAAATGGAGGAGTTGTATTGGCAAATAAGGACGGTGGCTTATTTTTCCCCAGGACTAAATGAACACCTATCTATAACATCTATTTTAAAGAAATTGGCATTAAAAAGATAGTTTATTAGAATTTAATACTTAGTTAACTTAATTTGCGGTTGAAAAGATCCATTCTGTGTGAATGCTTCTTTTGCAACTTTTTGGTTATCAGAAATAATGGTAGTTAAGTAAACCCTGGTTAGACTTTGGCACCTTATTGTTGTTAGGCATTTAGTGTAGTATTTTTAATGTTTAGAGTAGAAGACTAGCACCTATTATGCCCATATGAGCTTTTATTATATATTTAGTATGTTAGGTTGTGTATAGGCATTGAATGTTTGTATATATTTTTATATTTTTATATTATTATATTTTTATATTACATTTTTTCATATATTTTTTATATGTAATATAGACCCTCTTTTTGTATGTTTTGTTTAAACAAGTATGCATCTGGTTGCTAGGCAATAGTTGCCTCATTGAATTCACGAGTGAGATCGATCACCTGACATTAATTAATTTAAATAGTAGTGCAACTTGGATTTTGTGTTTGTATCTTTTTTCTGAGGAAGGAGGGGTATTAACCCTTCCGAAAGCGCTAAATAAACCTGATGTTAAGTTGTCAATCTCGCCTTCATTCTTGCTTGATGGGTTCGGAGCCGATCCTCGGCTCCGACTCGGCACTTGCTTTAGCTCGAGAACTCCTTTTACCAGCTCGAGGCAGCCCCATATCCCATGATGCAAGGCAGTAAGTACCCAGATCTCGTTTGCCGCTTGGGAGGTCTTCTTTTACCAGCTCCTGGTAAGTTTTTCACTTTTGTGAGTTTTAAGCCCCTTTTACTAAAAACCTTGTTTTGATAGTTTTAAACTTATTTTATTCCCTTTCTGACAGAAATCCCTGTCTCCTTTATTTTTTGTTAGTGTATCTTAAAAACCCTTCCCATCCCCCCCCTGTTAGGGTGTGTGTATTGGTTTTGTAGAATACCTTTTGGTATTTATTTAAGTTAAATTTGACTGGTGTGTGTGTGTGTGTTTTTCGCTACCATGTCAAAGGAGAGGGTCTCAGGTTTTAAGAAGTGTGACTCGTGCTGTCAGAAGATGTCTCTGACAGACGGTCACACTTCTTGCCTGTATTGTCTGGGCCCTCTTCACCTGCAGGACTCCTGTGCTATTTGTCACTCCTTCAGCCAGAGAGTCCTGCAGGAGAGACATAACAAACTGGTTCTTAGGGGCCTTCTTAAGCCGGAGGGCTCTCCGCTAAGTCGGCTCCATCAAAACCAGCAAGAGTTTCCAAGGCCCAGGCTTCTGTTCCTAAGCCTGCGGCCTCGGCCCGACTGCGTGAGTCGAGATCGGCTCCGCTGGAGCCGATTCTGGCTTACAAAGCACTCGGCACCGATGGCTATCGGTGCCGAACCTATTTTGACCACTTCGATGTCGGCTCCGATCGGCTCCGACACCCATGTGGCACAGGCATCGGTGTCGGCTCCGATCGGCTCCGACACCGTTACTTTGGTGGCTGTATCGGCTCGGCTGGAGCCGATTCATCGAGATGTTCTGTCGGCTCCGGAAGTCGGCGCCGACAGGATCTGTAGTATCGGCTCCGAGGGGTCTTTCCTGGAAGAGGTCGAGGGCTCCTTCCCTGGTGCCGCTACTTTCGGCTCGGCCGCCTCTTCTATCGGAACGGAGCCGTCGGAGCCGATCTTCAAGGTCATCCAGGTTGTCAGATCATGACCTAGAGAGAGTGGTCAGTAGATTACTCAAGTCACAGGTACTGGCCCAAATGTTACACAGTCCGTCTCAGCAGACGACTGTTAGTCCACACCCGTTACAGTTCCTCCTTCAACTCTACCCCAGAGTTTGCAGTTGGAGTCTTCGGCATGGTTACTGCTACGGCTGGAGGACGGATACCCCTTCTGTTCCTTCAGCCTCTACTCTTATCTCCTCTTCCTTAGAGGGATTCGTGGTCGGGCTTCCATGGTCTCCTCCGAGGGGTGAGTGGCATCGGACCCTTGTCCGAGCCCGCTCTTCCCTTGGAGCCTCGGCCTTGGTGAGCTCGGCTCCGACATCTGCCTCGGAGACTTCCCTTCGGTGGTCCCGGAGTTCCTAGCTCTTGAGCGGGTTCTCTCGGACCTGCCTGGGAGGGGAGCATTCGAGGTAATGAAGAGTGTACTGGCCACTGGTATCAGTCAGCAGTCTGTTCCCGTAGCTCCTCCCTCTATAGTACCTGTTGACATCTCTGCCACTTCTCTTGCTACAGGACCCAGAGATCCTCCGCCTCAGGTTTCCCCATTGGGAATTTCCCCTCTTCCGAGGATTCTCCTGATGTTTCGGGAGATCCTCCTAGGAAGAGGACTTGTAAGAGGAAGCATGTAGACTCCCCGAGTCTGTCACTGGATACTGACTTTGATGAGTCAGAGGGATCCCTAGATCCCCTCTGAGGATGTCTCCTTCTCAGACATCCTAGAACTTCTGAAACAGAGGGGAAACTGGCCCACCAACAATCCCTCTGAGGATGAGTCAGTATACCTAGAGGCGTTTGGATCTCGGCCCTCCACCTCCTGGGTGTCTCCGCCTTCGACCCCTTATGCAGGTTATTGCACGAAAGGCGTGGGCAGCTCCTGACTCTGTAGAGCCAGTCCCTAGGAGGCCTTCAAAATTCATCACTGCCCCGAGTGACAAACAATTCCTTACCAAGGGTGTCCCGCTGATGCCATGGTGGTGGCTGCGGCCACCAAGAAGGAACTTGCAGATCCTTCCGTGCCCGTCCATCCTCCTAATAAGGACTCTAGGACCATGGATAGGTACGGCAAGCGGATGTTTTCCTCAGCGACCTTTGCTATGCGTTCGCTGAATTATCTTTGTCACTTCACCAGACTCCAGAGAGATATCCTGAAGGAGCTGGGAGAAGTAGTTCAGGATCCTACAGCTGCAGGGGCTCAAGAAAAGATTGCTTCGCAGCTAGGAACCCTCAATTCCATTGCTAACTCCTCCATGCGGCTAATATCTTATGCTGCGGATGGAGCGAGTAGAGCCGCAGGCACAGGTGTGGCTCTTAGACGCCAAGCCTGGATGCGACTGTGATTTTGCGGATCCCTTTAAGGCGTCCTTCACAAATTCTCCCTTTGATGGGTCAGCTTTGTTTGGCCCTCAGGTGAAGGAAACCTTGACCAGGTGTGAGCAGGACGGCAAGACTCTTTCTGCTGTTGGAGTCTGTTTTTCCACCCCTTCTAGGCCTTATCCCAAAGGACAGAAGGGTGGGAAGATGTGGTTCCGTAAATCCCAAGGAGTCACGCCGGATTCACGTGGTCAGTTTACCCCTAGAGGCAGAGGGGTAACAACAACAGACGCCGCTCTAGAGGCAGAGGGGTCCAAGAACCAGGGAAACAGGGAGCCTCTCTCTGATAAGCCCTTTCAACATCCCTGAGGTGTTGCCCGGCTGTCCCTCCTTGGAGGTAGTCGGGGGAAGATTATCACTGTACCCAGAAGCCTGGCATTCCCTCACTCAAGACAGATGGGTACAGTCGATCATATCCAAGGGTTACATAATTCCTTTCGAGGAAAGTCCTTCCCTCAAGTTCCCTTCCAGATGTACCACCGGTCTAAGGGAAATTGCAGAGTTAGAAATCGCAAAACTACTGCAAAAAGAGCCATTCAGCCAGTTACAATAGACCATTCAGAGCCGGAATCTACTCAAGGTTCTTTTGGTCCCCAAAAGACGGAGACTGGAGACCAATATTGGATCTCAGCAGACTCAACAAGTCTGTCAGGAAGACAAGATTCCGAATGGTCACTCTTCAGTCAATTTTGCCCTTCTTACAGAAGGACAACTGGATGTGCTCGATAGATCTTCAGGATGCGTACTATCACATCAAAATTCACAGACGCTCCAGGAGATTTCTCCGCTTTCGGCTGGGGTCCAGTCACTTCCAGTTCAGAGCCCTGCCCTTTGGTCTCACTACAGCCCCAGAGTGTTCACCAAATGCATGGCAGTGGTCACGGCTCACCTGAGACGCCAAGGATTCCAGGTGTTTCCGTATCTCGACGACTGGCTCCTGTCAGCCACCACCAGGCATCAGCTTATACAAGCCAGGGATTACACAATAGACCTTTGTTCTCATTTAGGCATCTCAATCAACTTCGAAAAGTCATCCTTATCGCCCTGCCAGTTTATTACCTTCATAGGCAAACTTAAACACTGTTCGGATGTCAGCTACCCTTACAGAACAAAGAGTTTCAGACATTCAGACTCATGTCAGGATCATTCTGGCCAGCAAGAAAGTACAGGCCAGAATGGTTCTAAAGGTATTAGGTCTCATGGCTGCGGCCATTACTCTTCTTCCCCTGGCTCGATTCTACATGCGCCTCCTTCAGTGGATGCTGTTCACACAGTGGTCATACCAGCAACTCCCAATGCGTCACCAGATTCTGGTGACATAGACATGCAAACAACATCTTGCTTGGTGGATCACTTCGTCTCAGGTTCACCAAGGCAGGTGCTTTGTACCCCCGTCCCCGATAGCCACTGTCACCACGGATGCCTCCCTGATCGGGTGGGGGGGTCATTATCAGGGCAGGATGGTTCATGGGACGTGGCAACCGTTCGAGTACCATCTGCACATAAATGTCCTGGAGATGAGAGCAGTGCTTTTAACGTTGCAAGCCCTCAACGACTTTCTTCCCGTAGGGACAATTGCAGTCCACACAGACAACATGTCTGTACTTTGGTATATCAACAAACAGGGTGGAACCAAGTCCTACCCCTTGTGTCGAGAAGCGCTCAGACTTTGGCAATGGGCGATCTCCTCTCATCGGTTTCTGGTAGCAACGCATATCCCTGGGAAAACCAACATTATAGCGGACAGATTGAGCAGAGCTATCCTCATGCCTCACGAGTGGTCTCTCAAGCAATCTATAGCGGAAGAGATTTTTCTGGAATGGGGTCGTCCATGTTGCGATCTTTTTGCTACTCCCCAAAACAGCAAATGTCCAGACTTCTTCAGCCTCTTCCCTCTATCAGGCCATCCCCCAGAGACGCTCTGACCCAGGATTGGCCCCAGGGACTTCTTTATGCCTTCCTCCATTTCCTCTGATCCCTCAGGTGATCCAGAAAGCTACCGCTTTGAGAGCCAAATTGATTCTCATTGCCCCTTACTGGCCTCGACAAGTTTGGTTCCGTTCCTCCATCATCACCTTTTGGTGCAGCCGTGGCATCTGGACCCAGTGCCAGATCTACTGATTCACCAATCCGGTCAGCTGCACCGGTCAATCCCTTCTCTCAACCTCACAGCATGGTTGCTCCACTTCCTTCCTTAGCCAGGCTTCCTTTGATCTCTAACCCAGTTAGAGACATCATTGTAGCTTCACTAAAATCCTCTACCAGGAGGATTTACACAAGCAAATGGAAACGTTTCTCTTATTGGGCTAAGGCCCAAAATATTGATCCTTTTACTGCCCCTGTTCAGGCAGTTCTGGACTTTTTAGCAGAGATTTTTCATGCAGGCTCCTCTTCTTCCACAGTCAGAGTTCAATTGGCTGCTATTTCTAATTTTCATGTCGGGATAGCAGATCATAATATTATGTCCCATAGGCTCTGCAGGGCCTTCTTGAAAGGAATTTTCCTACTAAAGCCTCCAATCAGGAATCCTCCTCCTCAGTGGGATCTAAATTTAGTGCTGACATCCTTGATTCTTCCCCCCCTTCGAGCCAGCTGTTTCTTGTTCCCTGAAATATCTTTCTTGGAAAACTTTATTCCTAGTGGCTATTACATCTGCCAGGAGGGTGTCTGAACTTCATGCTCTTTCGGTTCGACCCCTATTTGATTTTTCACAAAGACAGAGTATCTTTGAGAACCAATCCATCCTTTTTACCTAAGGTCGCTTCAAAGAACAATCTGAATCAATCCATTGATCTCCTGTATTTTTCCTAACTATTCAGATAGAGCCGAACAAAAACTACATTATCTTGACGTCCACCGTCAGCTTAGATATTATTTGGATAGAACAAAAAAATTTAGAAAATCTGATCAACTTTTTGTTTCCTATGCGGATAATAAAAAGGCCTTCCTGTTTCTAAAGTGACTTTGTCCAGATGGCTTTCTTCGGTCATCACTGAAATTTATAACGATCAGGGGAAAACAGCTGTGCTCAAAACCTAAAGCACATTCAACTAGGAGTTTAGCTACTTCTACAGCTTTTCAAGCTAGACTGCCTTTGGACACTATTTGTGCAGCGCCACTTGGGCCACTCCTCACACTTTTGTTTCCCATTACAAATTGGACTTGGCCTCCAGGGACAGAGCCAGTTTTGGCTCTACAGTCCTCAAGAGTTTGTTCCATTGAGCCACCCAGGATAGAGGTGCTAGGACGCGGTCCCATCAAGCAAGAATGAAGGCGTGATTGACAACTTAACATTAAGAAGTTATGTACCTACCATAACGTTCCATGTTAGTTGTCTTCTCGCCTTCTTTCTTGCGACCCTCCCTCCTTCCCCCTGGCCTGGACAGACCTTGTATAAGAAACTATTATGCTAAAGACCATTCAGGCCTGGTCCTTTTTCCATCTGTAAGTTTCTTCTTCCTTTGGGAAGTATTTTATGCTTGGTGTTATTGCCCTTTGTCAACAAACGAGATCTGGGTACTTACTGCCTTGCATCATGGGATATGGGGCTGCCTCGAGCTGGTAAAAGGAGTTCTCGAGCTAAAGCAAGTGCCGAGTCGGAGCCGAGGATCGGCTCCGAACCCATCAAGCAAGAAAGAAGGCGCGAGAAGACAACTAACATGGAACGTTATGGTAGGTACATAACTTCTTATTTTCTTCTTTTTTGAAGCTCTTTGGATTATCTTTTGGGACAATATCTTTTCGTTTTGGTACTGCGTGTTGGAAGCTTTGTTTTCTACTGTTTGTGTCTTTAAATATATAATTTAAATTCAAAGACCATGTATACTTTTTTCAAGCTTAAAGTTTAGAAGGCACAAAATTGAAACCTAAACTTAATATTTTCAAGTGATGACAATTTAAATTAAATGTAGATACGTTTAAAACATTGTTTTCTGTTGCGGTATATCTATTTAATTGTCCGTGGAGGAATTGGACGCTGTTTGCTCTTTCCTCCTTAGGGCTCGTGTTCTCTGACTCTTGCCCTCCTTTTCTTCCACTAAAAAAAATCTTTTTTTCGGACTCCGGTGTCTTTTTCCTCATTTTTAGGCGAATTAAACTGTTTATTAATCCACTGGAAAAAAACAGAAGTTCCCGCCTGCAATACATCCATTACAGATGCATTAGTTCCTTCTCTGCTGAGTAGTCTGACGTCAGACATTGCATCAGCTTTCCTTGGTCTTGTCACATGATATTCAGACCTGGCTTTTTTAAAGCGAAAGGCTTTAGCTTTGTTTTGTACCCAAGGTTTTTCTTCATTTGAACGCTTTGTAGTAACACAAGTCTACATATGTGACATCATTTTCATATGCTACGGCATCTCTGCTGAGTTTTTTATTCTTGCGGCTTATCAGCTCCTCATGCTTTTTGTATGTCAGTAAAAAAGTGAACGGTATTCAACTCATTCACCTATCTTGTGATAATCTTTCAACAGGATTTTATTGATTTTGTCTTTTAAACTGGCCATGATTTTGAAGTTATTATGTATAAGCAACTTCAAAAAATTTAAGGCCAGCATTGTTGAAAAAAATCTTTTAATGTAAAAAAGTAATCGGAGCTGATGTTCTTCATCTCACATTGCTGCAGTCCTTATACTTGGGTAGTCCGCTGTCCTCTGTCGGCCCGAATATCAAAGTATAAGGCTGACGTCGGTCAAGGCGCATTAGACTGACATCAGGACGTCAGGGTACAAATGCGCATGACCGACGTCATATCCTCAGTCTTTTTTGCCGCATGGTCCGATGCAGAAGCAGCGTTGCAAGTGCCGTTCGGCGTTCTGAAATTTTTCGAGTTCGGAGTTTCAGACCGTGTCAAAGTTGGCTAAGTACCCTGTTGGGGAATATTTTAGTTTTTTCTTGCCTCAGTGGTTTACCGGATGTCAGAAAAAGTGAATAACTGTATTTCTTGTGGGAAACAGATACCGCATAGAGATTATCATACTTTGTGTATTCCTTGCTTAGGGCCTGAGCACGACGTTGTTGGGTGTCGCTTTTGTGCTAGATTCAATAAGCGCACTATTAAGAGAAGGTTAGACTGTGCCAGGTTAGTCTTCGGGAAGCTGTGCAATTACAATATGCCGTCGGATGCTCCGACGCCCGCTTCTTCGAAGAAGCGCAAGGATAAAGCAGCTAAGTCCAGGCAAGATGAGTCGTCCGTACCGGACGCCGGTTCTTTAGAGGTGTCGGTGGAGCCGGTGGTTCCACCGGAGGTTTCTCTGGAGTCCCAGGGGGAGACCTTGTTATTGCAGGATGTGGCCTCTCAGGAGGCAGGTCAGGCTGAAGGGGCTTCTCAGGTTACTGTACTCCCCTCCCTCCCTTCCTAGGGTGGTTAGGCCTTCTCCTTCTGTTTCCAAGGCTTCCCCCAGAGGCAGGCCAGGTTTAGCTTCAGTTGCGGTCACTCCTAGTTCTTCAGGATCTGTGCCCAAGAAGCATATGCTTAAAATGGCAGAAGATTTGATTACTTTGATTAGAGGTTCTTTGCCCCCTCCTGATAAGAGGCCTAGGGTGGAACCTGAGTTGGGGAGTTTTGAGCAGGCTTCAGATGTTTCAGAGTCTTCGGCTGAAGACTTGCAGGAGTATTCTCCTTATTCTGTTTCTGATGTGGATGATTCTACTCCTTCTGCTTCTCCTCCTGAGGATTTTTCTTTTTCAGAGACTCTTCATTCCATGAGGGAGCATTTTAAGTGGGAAGGTCAGGACTTCTCTGATTCCAGGAAAAGGCTTAGGGAATTTTTGTTTTTACCCCAGCATAGGCCTTTGGCTATACCTCCTGTTCTGGGTGTTGTGGAGGATGTGTTTGCAGAGGCTTCTCTTAATCCTGATTCTTTGCCTCCTGCTCCTGTTAAACCGGATAGGTACTATAGGGTGCCTGAAGCTCATAAGTATCTTTTTAAGAGTCCTAGGCCGGACCCAGAAACTGTCAGTCAGGGGCCTAAGGGGGTTAAGGTTTCTGTTGTTAAAAATCCGGTTCCTCCAGATAAAGAGGCCAGGGCTTTGGATAGGTGGGGAAAGAAAGTCTATACTTCTTCCACCCTAGCTATGAGGGCTCTGAATTGCCAGTTTCACATGTTAAAATACCAAAACTATCTACTTTCTCAGTTGAAGTCTAAGGTAGATGCTCTGGCGGAAGGTATTGAGTGTAAAGAGTTACAAGATTTGGTACATGTCTCTGAACAAGTGGGTAAGCATTCTTTGCAATGTGGTTTTGATGCTGTACAGGCCTCGTCCAGGGTGGCTGCCACTGGGTCAGTTCTTCAGGCACGCCTGGCTGAGGGATCAGAATTTATCTGAACATGTTAAGACGAGGATTTTAGATGCTCCTTTACAATCTGATGTGTTGTTTGGTTCTCCTGTTGAGGCAGTCTTAAAGAAAATGGAAGACAAGGCTAAGTCTATGCAGACTGTTAAAGATTTTTTGCAGGTTCAGCCTCCGAAGTTTAGCAGAAATTGGCCTACCAAGGGGTGGACGTATCCTTCTTATGATTCCCAGTCTAGGGGTAGGTCTAGACGTGGTAGGGGCAGAGCTCAGGGCTCTTTCAGGCCTAGAACAGGGAGTTCACCTGCACAGTCTTCTGGTGAGGGTAGGGGTCAGTCCTTTCGTAAACAGACCCAATGACCTACCTTTTCAGCTGCCAGAGCCTTCTCGTCTGGCAGCACCTTTGGGAGGAAGGTTGGCACTTTTCAAGGAAAATTGGAGTTTAATTACCCAAGATAGATGGGTATTGGATATCATACACCGAGGTTACAGGTTTTATTTCCATACCTTGCCTCCTTTCAAAGGCATGCCAGACGTTCCTCCTCAGCAAAGAATAGAGGCTCACAAACAAATTTCTCTGCTGCTCCAAATAGGGGCCATGCAACCGGTCCCTCTGTCAGAAGTGGGCCTAGGATTTTATTCTCGCCTGTTCCTAGTACCAAAGAAGGGGAACACGTGGAGACCAATTTTGGATTTATCTATCCTCAACACTTATTTGGACATTCCCAAGTTCAAAATGTTGACGTTACAACAGCTTTTACCTCTGCTGGGCAAAGATCACTGGATGGTGAGTCTGGATCTCAAGGAGGCTTACCTTCATGTTCCTATCAGGCTAAGTTGCAGGAAGTATCTACGTTTCTGGGCTGGGACTTCTCATTATCAGTTCTCTGCATTGCCCTTTGGCTTATCTACTGCGCCCAGAGTGTTCACGAAGGTTCTGGCTCCAGTGATAGCTTTCTTCAGGCTAAGAGGAATACAGATCTATCCTTATTTGGACGATTGCCTGATTCTGGCTCAAGGAAAGGACGAACTTCTTCATCATCTACATTATGTGATAGCAGTGCTAAGATGCCTGGGGTATTCTGTGAACGAAATAAAGTCCAGTCTAGTACCCTCTCAGGACATGTGCTTTCTGGGTGTGAGACTGAATACAGCATCCCAGATGGCCTTTTTGACCCCGGACAAACAACAGAATCTTTCTCTTTACTTCCATCAATTGTCTCATCAGTCCAGGCTGACTGCAAGGACAGTCCTTCAAGCCTTGGGGTTCATGGCATCTTGTATTCTGGTGCTTCCCAATGCCAAACTGCATATGAGGAAGCTACAATGGTATCTCAAAAATGTATGGACATAGCACTGCCAGGATATGGACACTGTCATTCAGATAATACCTTGCATTCAAAAGGAATTTTTGTGGTGGGCGCAGGAATGTCACCTAAACAAGGGACTCTCTGTGACCCGGCCAGAGGCGAGTCAGATTCTAACGACAGATGCCTCAGACAAAGCTTGGGGAGCTCATCTAAATGGAAAATGGATACAAGACAAGTGGCCTGCCAGACTTCTACATCTACATATCAATCTGAAGGAGATGTTAGCAGTCCAATTTGCATTAATAGCTTTCAAGGATTTACTTCTTCCAGGGCAGGTGTTGATTCTAACAGACAACACAACTGTCATGTGGTACATCAACAAGCAAGGGGGAACACATTCTTATTTTCTGTGCAGACAAGCAATGATTTTGTGGGAGACTGCTCTCAGTTTACAGCTAAATCTTCAGGCAAGGTTTCTGCCGGGAGCACAGAACTCCCTAGCAGATGTGTTGAGCAGACAAATAATGGATCCCCACGAGTGGAAATTGGATCCTCAAGTTTTTCAGAAATTGACAGTGTCATGGGGAACTCCAGACATAGATCTGTTCGCTTCTCCACTAAACTACCAGCTGCCAAAGTTTTGCACAAAAAGTTTTCATCCCACAGCCAGGAAAGTGGATGCTCTTTCATTCAATTGGAGCAATCTTCATGTGTATGCCTTTCCACCTCTGCCTCTCCTCCCAAAGGTACTTCTGAAGGTCAGACAGGACAAACCAAAGATGATTTTAATAGCTCCAGATTGGCCTCGACAGCATTGGTACCCACTACTGAGAAGTCTGGTACGGAGCCGCCATGGCCTTTACCTTCGATTCCACACCTGCTGTCTCAGGAGAACAGTCATTTACTCAATGTCAAACTTCACTCTCTTCACCTGACAGCCTGGCATATTCTGTTTTAAACCCTGGAGGGTTTCAGCTTCCACAGCGAGTTTTGAATGTTATTTTGGAGGCCAGAAGGCCTAGTACAAGGAAAGTGTACGCAGATAAATGGAAGAGATTTTTATTTTGGAGTGCAGCAAAAGCATTTGATGTTTCTAAGCCTAATTTAAGTGTGGCTCTTCAATATCTTACTGAGTTACTGGACAAAGGCTTGTCCTTCTCTTCTATTAAGATTCATGCTGCAGCAATTTCTGCTCACTATGATTGTGACCCACCATTGTTTTCTCATCCTTTGTTTAAGCAATTCCTTAGAGGGGCAAAGAATATAAGACCCCACGAAGAGCTCCTACTCCTGCTTGGGATCTCAATTTTGTGTTGGAGAAACTCACTCTACAACCTTTTGAGCCTGCAGCTACTGCTGAGTTGAAATATTTATCATGGAAGACTGCTTTTTTGTTAGCCATTACCTCTGCGAGAAGGGTTTCTGAATTACAGGCCCTTATGGCAGTTGAGCCTTTCTTAATTTTCCATAAGGATAGGGTATCTTTGCACTAATCCTTCCTTTATGCCTAAAGTGGTTTCTTGTCTGGCTTTAAACCAAACTATTCATTTGCCTTCCTTTTATGCGAATCCCCAAAATAAAGGGAAAAGATTTTGCACACTTTGGATATACACAGGCAGTTGCGATATTATTTGAGCAGAACTAAAGGGTTCAGGCAGTCTCAGCAGTTATTTGTTTCTTTTGCTTTGAGTTCTCAGGGCAAGCCTGTGTCAAAACAAACTATTTCTAGGTGGATTGGGTGTTGCATTGCTTTCTGTTATTCCCATCATGGCAAGGAGGTTCCAGCTGGGATTAGGCCTCATTCCACTAGGGCTAC
This sequence comes from Protopterus annectens, assembly GCF_019279795.1. Taxonomy (NCBI): domain Eukaryota; kingdom Metazoa; phylum Chordata; order Ceratodontiformes; family Protopteridae; genus Protopterus; species Protopterus annectens. The sequence goes on along the minus strand of NC_056726.1, from coordinate 1,727,054,127 downwards.
TGCCACTTCAACAGCTTTTTAAGGGGTGGCAACTAAAGATATCTTGGAGGCAGCTACCTGGAGTTCAGTGCATACTTTCTCTAAGCATTATCACCTTCCACTTTACTCTAAATCTAGGGCTGGTTTTGCCACTGCTATTTTACAGGGCATTTTGGCAGCCCCTGCTTCTTTATAGTTGTGCCATCCTCCCTTACCTCTGCTTTGGGATTCTACCCAAGTGTAAGGACTGCAGCAATGTGAGATGAAGAACATAGTACAGTTTTGTACCTACCATAAATGTAGATGTTCGAAGATCCACATTGCTGCAGTCCAATTTACCCTCCCTCCTTCCCCTCTGTGGTTAGAGGCGGTTGTGTGGGTTGGATTGTACATATTGTGTATATGGTATATATTGTACATATTATTACTGCTAGGGTGGTTGGTTGGTTGGTTGTTGTCTTTGGGTTTTTGACCTTTCTTGTTAGGGTCTTCTGACATCTGGGGCAAGAAAAGACTGAGGATATGACGTCGGTCATGCGCATTTGTACCCTGACGTCCTGATGTCAGTCTAATGCGCCTTGACCGACGTCAGCCTTATACTTTGATATTCGGGCCGACCGAGGACAGCGGACTACCCAAGTGTAAGGACTGCAGCAATGTGGATCTTCGAACATCTACATTTATGGTAGGTACAAAACTGTACTTTACTCCATTAGAGCACTTAGGAAAACGTCAAGCCTTTAGGGACCATACCAAAGTCTATGCAAAGCTGAAAATATTTGTTCTCTAAATCCAAACTTTTATGTTTTTTCAACAGTTTGCCCAATTTGACACACATTTCTCTCTAAGTGCGCAGCTCAACATTACTGGGCTTTTCAGAGGCAGAAAAGGGATCAGTCCTGTTGTTTGACACTGAAGCTATGTCGGCATAAGTTTTAACCTTAGTTCATGGTTTTTACCTTTATCAGTTTGATGAGTTTTAAACTCCGCCACTGTTTCAGCTTCTTCATCAGCGCTGGACCATACCGGAATGGTATTTGCCTTTTCCGGAACCAGTAACTGCAATGTCTGTTGAATATCTCTCATAGCTTGTATCAATAAGGTAAAAACACTTAGTCCACTCTCCCCCTGGAGTGGAATGAATGCTGACATCCATCAAGGGATCACCTCTGCTTTTTGCCATACGAACCACAAAACCAGAAAAAGAACCAAATGTCCAGAATAAAACAAAATACCGAATCCAGGAACTGGAGAAAACAAGGTAAAGTGTACGCCACTCAGTTTTTAGCATAATAAGACATTTAATCCACTCTTTTGTACAAAACTTCATCAGAATGTAATAAACAAGCAACAGTCCACAGTTTAAAAATACTATAAATTTCCGTCCACCAATAAGCACATAGCTTTATTTCATCTTAATTAAACGAAAAAACAGGAAGTTATTTCCTTATGGACTCTGCGGTCTTATAAAAAAAAAAAACATTTAATATTGACAGCATCATTCATGCCAGGTTCTTTATCAGAATTTAATCTAATTTGTCATAGTGTTTCTCTTTGTTCAAGATAGGTTTTAAAATTACCACCTCTTAAATCATTGGTTCCCTGTTCCAGGATAGAAAATAAAAATAGTATTATTTATAAAGGTGTATGTGCACAGTGTGGGGCATTTTATATTGGTATGGCTACTAGGTCTTTAGGTATAAGAATTAAAGAACATTATTATAGTATTAAAAAACAGGATAAAACTAATGCCTTTTATAAGCACACCATTAAATACCCAGAATATAAGACATTTTTGTTTTTATCCTGGAACAGGGAACCAGTGTTTTTTTTTTTTCTTAAATTAAAGTGAAGTAATTGTTTAATTGAAGCTATGTGCTTATTGGTGGATGGAAATTTATAGTATTTTTAAACTGTCGAGTGTTGCTTGTTTATTACATTCTGATGAAGTTTTTGTACATAAGCATGGGTTAAAGGTTTTATTACGCTAAAAACTAAGTATAGTACACTTTGCTTTCTTTTTTCTCCAGTTCTTGGTATTTGTTCTAGCCACATCAAGGCTGACTGTTTGGGTGATTTTACATTGATTCCAAGTTAACACATGTATTCTGCGTCCTTGCTAAATATTATGAGGGAAGCTAGGAAATTAAACACACAGCAATTCTTCCTAATTAAATCAGAGATGCTCTCTTTATGGTGCCAGTCAGGGAACCTTAACACAAGCAAGACAGTGGTGGCTACTGTTGTGGAATACCTGTCAGACTTTTAAAAAGCTTATAGCTCTGTCTAAGTGCATGCTTCTGCCATTTCAACTTGTTCTTCATGAATCCATCCTTCTACTCTAGGCCTTCTATTCAGCAGTTTCTAAATGGGATCCTTCATTTCGGATCAGTAAGGAAAGATTTCCACATCATGGGCTGTTAATGATGTAGAACTTGGTTCCTTTTGAAACAGCTGCTGCTTTCAGATTTCTGTATTTTTTTTTCGTGTTTTGTCTGTTGGGAGAATTTCTCAACTCCAGGCCTTGATGTGCAAAGAACCTTTCTTGATCTTTCACCAGGAAAGGGTATCCCTTTATTGATCTTTTCCTTCATGTCTAAGGTAGGGACTGAGCTGTCCCTTGAACCATTTATCAGGTTTCTTCCCTAACCCACAGAACAGTGGCGAAGACAGCTGAGATTTATTTACACAGACCCAAACAGTTCAGAAACTCTGCTCAATTATTCAAAACTTGTGGGGGGAGGGGTGGCAGTAAACAAACTAATCCTTTCCAGAGGTGACTCTTATCAGTACAATTTATTTTTTTGTTCAGCTCAAGGGAAGGCTATTTCAGGGCATGTGAGGGTCCACTGCACTAAAGTCACTGTAACCTTCCTCAGGGATGTTACCATGCAAGCTGTTCTTGAAGCAGCAACCTGGATTTCTGTCCATACTTTATCCAAATACTGTAATTTTAGATGCAGCTTCCAGGACAGGATTTACTTCTGTTATCCTGCAGGGTCTTATCTCCTAGTCAGTGATATTGACCATCTTGCTGTACTCTGGGGACCTTCCTTAAAGTGATGAGTGCAACAGTGAATACTGTGGTGAACATAGTACAGTTGTGGTGGGAATGTGGTGTAAATGAAAATCAAGTAGTTTTGCCATTGCAGTTCGAAGGTACTCCCTCTTTCCCCTGTTCTGAACATTTGTTTGCCACATGGGGTGTTACTTCCTAGATGTTCATCGTGTTACCCTGCTGCAGTCCTCACACTTGGGTTATCCTGCCGTCAGGCGGTCCCGCAGTTGACCTGAATTCCAAAGTCTTGGTCCAGCGTCGGTTGCTGTCGCTTTTTCCCTGACGTCATTGCGCCAGGGGTATACAAGAGGCATCTGACGCCATTTTCTTCAGTCTTTCTTGCCACGCGGTGCCAGAAGCAGTTCACAAGTGCTGGTTGGCCGACACCTGAGATTTTCGACTCGAATTTCAGTCCGAAGTCTTCAGTAAAGCTAAGTACCCCGTTGGGGAACCTTTTCTTGCCTCAGTCCGATGTCAGAAAAAGTTAACAATTGCATTTCTTGTGGGAAGCAAATACCTCATAAGGACTTCCATTCCTATTGTATTCCTTGCCTAGGCCCAGACCACGACGTCTCAGGTTGTCGGTTTTGTGCTAGGTTTAATAAACTCAAATGCCGTTTTGACTTCGCACGACACTACTTTGGTAGGAAATTTAATTATATCATGCCATCGGAGCAGCCGACGACCGGCATGCATAAAAAACGCAAGGATAAGGACAGGCAGCCTAAGAACAGGCCAGACTCCGAGGCCTCTGCTGGGCCTGTCGCCAGTTCTCTGGTTTTCAGTGAGGTGCCTACGCAGCCCCTGACGACCGCAGAACTGGAACCCCAGACAGCTGCAGATTCTCAAGCAGAGTCTACTAGGCCGACGCAGCCATCTTCATTAGGCCCTTCCGACACCGGAGCAGAAGTAGACCCCGGTGCAGTGGAAACGCCTTCGGTTGCAGAATGCATCTTCAGATCGACTACACTCACCATTAAATCTTATGCTAAGCTTAAAACTCCTTTAAAACCAAAGAAGACTGTACATCAGTCTACAGTTCAAGGCCACATGCTTAAGAAACAGATGCTTAAGATGGCCGAAGACGTGATTACCCTAATCAGGGGTTCCCATCTACCTCCTGATAAAAGATCAAGACAAGAGGAGGATTATGCTTCCTCTGACCAGACTTCAATTTCCTCAGATTCTTCTGAGGAACAGGATTACACTTTTCAATCTTATGAAGACTCAGATGCTGAAGACTATTCCCTCAGCATCTCCCCCTGAAGACTACTCCTTTGGGGAAACTTTACATACCATAAGGGAACATTCCCACTGGGACGGCCAGGACTACTCTGATTCTAAGAAAAGGCTCAGAGAGTTTCTTTTACTACTCCAGCACAGACCTCTTGCTATCCCTCCAGTTTTAGATATTGTGGATGATGTTTACTTGGAGTCTAGTCTAAATCAAGACTCTCTACCTCCTGCTCCATCCAAACCAGACAGATACTACAGAGTACCTGACTCACACAAATCCCTTTATCAAAGCCCTGTGGCTGACCTAGAAACAATTTCCCAGGGTCCTAAGGGAGCTAAAGCTTCTCTGGCTAAAAATCCTATGCCCTCTGAAAGGGATTCCATAGCCCTAGACAGATGGGGAAAGAATGCTGAAATATCAGCAATTCCTAACGTCTCAATTAAAACAAAAATGAGCACACATACTGAACAGTCTGAACTCAAGGAAATGCAGGATCTATTGCATACAGCTGAACAGGTGGGCAAACATACTTTACAATGTGAATTTGATTCATTGGAAGCTTCCTGTAGAGCAGCTGTTACTGGCTCTGTCATATGTACACATGCTTTGTTAAAAGAACAAACCCTTCCTGATCATGTTAAAGCAAAATTATTGGATGCACCTTTATAACAGAATGTATTATTTGGTGTCAAAGCAGAAGAGGTTTTAAAGAAAATGGAGGATAAGGCAAAGTCTTATGCAGACGGTCAAGGACTTTTTGCAGGTACAACCCCCTCATTTTAGCAGAAATTGGCCAATGAAAAACTGGTCCTTTCCAGCTTTTGACAGATCACAGAGGCGCAAATACAGACACCCAAGGGGCAGAGGTCAGTCACAAGGCCCTTACAAACATCGACAATGGGGTACTGCTACCGAGAAAGGAGGAGAAGACAGGCCCCAAGCTAGCAGAAGGCAAACACAATGACTCAGTCCTCAAACTACTAAGCAAATCTCTCCTGGCAGCTCCCTTGGGAGGAAAATTATCATTTCTTGCAGCAACTGGCACATCGTCACAAAAGACAAATGGGTCCTAAACATTGTCTCTCAAGGATACAGATTCCACTTTCATACCTTACCAAGGAAAAAAAGGAATGCCAAACCTGCCACCAAATCAATGGGCAGAGGCAAAAAAACAAATTGCATCTCTCATGGACATGAGAGCCATTCAACAGGTACCTACACAGGAGCAAGGATAAGGATTTTACTCAAGACTCTTTCTAGTTCGAAGAAAGGACAAAGCATGGAGACCCATTCTGGATCTTTCAATTCTGAACACCTATCTGCAAGTACCAAAATTCAAGATGCTAACACTACAGCAGCTTCTTCCCATGCTGGGCAATAATGTTTGGTTGGTAACGTTGGACCTCAAGGAGGCATACCTGCATGTCCCTATCAGACAAAATTGCAGAAGATACCTCCGCTTCATTGCAGGTTCAATGCATTATCAATTCTCTGCACTGCCCTTTGGCTTATCTACTGCGCCCAGGGTCTTCACAAAATGCCTAGCACCAGTAATTGCATTCTGCAGTCAAAGAGGAATCAAATATACCCATACCTGGACGACTGCCTTATTCAAGCAGAAAGCAAGGACATTTTTTTTAAAGCATCTGGCATTTGTCAAACACCTTCTAAGTTGCCTAGGGTACACAGTAAACGAAAAGAAATCAAAACTAATGCCCTCACAAAACATAATATTCCTGGGTGCCAGCTTGAATACAATGGCCCAGATGGCTTATCTCACGCCAGACGAGCAGCAACAGCTGACTCAATATTTCAAAATAATGGCAACAAAGACCCAACTGCCTGCAAGAAAAATTATGCAGGCCTTGGGATTCATGGCATCTTGCATACTACTAATACAAAACTGCATATGAGGAAATTACAATGGTACCTGAAAAGCGTATGGACTCAGCACAGCCACAGCTTGGAAACGACACCACTCATTCCCTGCCTTCAACAGGAGTTTCTGTGGTGGGCACAGGCATGTCACCTCAACAAGGGTCAGCCTTTCACTTACCTACAGCCAGGCAAACTATGACAACAGATGCATCGGACTATGCCTGGGGAGCACACATGGCAGGACAGTGCATTCAGGGCAAAACAGATCAGAGGCATCTGCATATCAATCAAAAAGAAATGCTAGCAGTACAGAATGCCCTAACAGCTTTCAAGGCCTTCTTACACTCAGGACAACTAACAATAAAGACGGACAGTACCACAGTAATGTGGTACATAAACAAGCAAAGGGGCACTCATTTACCCTCTATGCAGGCAAGCAATGACCTTGTGGAACACTGCACTGTCTTACCAGGTTCAATTACAAGCACAATTCCTGCCAGGAAAGAAAAACACATTGGCAGATGCCCTAAGCAGAAACATCATGGATCCACACGAGTGGAAACTAGATCCACAAGTATTTGCAATGATAGCTCAAAAATGGGGACGCCCAGACATAGATCTGTTTGCAAGCCCCCAAAACTACCAACTTCAAAAATTTTGCACAAGGACATTCCATCCACAAGCTTGGAAAGTGGACGCCCTCTCATTCAGTTGGAAAACATTAATAGTGTATGCCTTTCCTCCACTGCCTCTTCCAGCAAAGGTACTGCTGAAAGTCAGATTAGAGAGACCGCAACTGATACTCATTGCACCAGACTGGCCACGCCAGCATTGGTATCCAATTCTACGGAACATGGCCCACAGCCCACCATGGATTTTACCACAAATTCCTCACCTCCTCACCCAGCGAGACAATCAGATTCTACACAGCCAGCTCAAGACTTTAAACCTGGCTGCATGGCAAATTACCTAAACAACCAGCCAACACCTCTATCCAAAGCTGTTATGGATGTCATTCTGGAGGCCAGGAGGCCCAGCACCAGGAAAACCTATTCTGACAAATGGAAAAGATTTTGCGCCTGGAACCAGGCTAAAGGCCAAGATTGAACCAGCTTTTTCAGCTGATTTAAAATTTCTTTCATGGAAAACTGCCCTGCTACTAGCAATAACCTCAGCTAGAAGAGTCTCATAGCTACAGGCACTAATGGCAGTGGAGCCTTTCCCTCATTTTTTTTCCTCAAGACAGAGTCTCTCTACGAACTAACCCTTCCATTATACTAAATGTGGTGTCCAGTGTGGCCCTAAACAAAACCATTCATTTGCCCACCTTTTTTCCCAAATCCCCAGAACAAAGAAGAAAGACTCCTGCACTCTTTGGACATTCACAGGCAATTACGTTACTACTTGGATAAAACTAAGGCTTTCAGAAATTCTGACCAGTTCTTTGTAGCCTATGCTACAGGATCACAAGGAAAAACTCACTCAAAACAGACCATTTCTAAATGGATAGGGCATTGCATACATTTCTGCTACACGCATCATGGGAAACCGGTACCTGCTAACATTAGGTCCCACTCCACCAGGGCTACAGCTACATCAGCAGCCTTTCTCAGGGGATTGCCAACCAAGGATATTCTGGAAGCTGCAACTTGGAGTTCAGTGCACACCTTCACCAAACACCATCACTTACCTCTATATTCTAAGACTAGAGCTGGTTTGGCCACTGCAGTTTTGCAGGGCCTACTAGCTTCTTCTAACCCTATTTAACTCCACCTCCCATCCTTAGCTTTGGGATTTAACCCATGTGTGATGACTGCAGCAGGGTAACACGATGAACATAGTACAGTTTTGTACCTACCATGTGTTCACCCTGCTGCAGTCCAGGTTACCCTCCTATACAACCTCTGTGGTGTATTTGCTTGTGTCTAAAGGTATTATTTTATTTTTATCTAGCTATATATATCTATATATATATCGGCAGGATAACCCAAGTGTGATGACTGCAGCAGGGTGAACACTCGAACATCTACATTTATGGTAGGTACAAAACTGTACTTTCCTTTTCTACCAGGCTCCCTTCCCTCTTTTTTTTTTTTTTTTTTTTTTTCCTGCCATTTCATAGAGAGTGAGATTGGAGACCTCTGAGGTAGACCTAGGGCACAAAGTGCTGATGATGTCCTTCAAGGATGCATCTGCAGTCATAACATATGGGTTGTCCTGCCTCAGGCAGTCCTTCGGTTGGCCGGATTCCAAAGTCTGGGTCTGGCCTCGGCTGATGTCGCACTTTCCCCGACGTCATAGAGTCTGGGGTATAAAAGCATCAGCCAACGCCATTTTCCTCAGTCTTTCTTGCTGCGCAGTGCCCGAAGCAGAAGCTGTTCGCAAGTGCCGGTCGGTCAGATCCAGAGATTTCAGCTACCGAAGACTTCGAAAAAAGCTAAGTACCCCGTTGGGGACTCTTTCTTGCCTCAGCCGATGTCAGACAAAGTAAATAATTGTTTAACTTGTGGGAAACAAATACCTCATAAGGATTTCCATTCTTACTGCCTTCCTTGCTTAGGCCCAGACCACGACGTATCGGCCTGTTTAGCCTGTGCCTCCTTCAACCGACGAACTCTTAGACGTCGGTCGGAGTTTCCAGAGGAATTTTTTGGAGCCGCTTTCGCTTATAAAATGCCATCGGAGACTCCGACTTCGCATATGGTCAAAAAACGCAAGGAAAAGGACAGACACTCGCGGCCCGCGGTTTCGGCTGAAACCACGGCTAGGCCTACTGTGAGTGTCTCGGTTTTGGCCGAAACCGAGTCCTCGGAGATTCCTTCTTCCGAAACCATACTTCCGACCACCGAGGCCCGAGAGGCCCCAGCTGAGTCGGCTTCAGAACTACCTACCGAAGCCAGTGGTCAGGATTTGTCCGACACCATACCTTTGGACATTTCTACCCCTGCACGTGGGGCTGCTAGGCTCCCAGCTTCTATGTCCATTAAGGCATTTCCTAGGGCTAAAGCTGCCAAACTTTCAAAAGCTTTTCCTGCCAAATCTACACCCCAGAGGCCTTCCTCTAGTTCACAGATCCTCAGCCTTGCTGAGGACCTTATCTCCTTAATTAGGGGTTCACAACCTCACCCAGACAGGGCCTCTCAACCTCCTCCAGACAAAAGGCCCAGGACTGACCCCTCTGAACCCCTCTCCTCAGATGATTCCACGGATGGATCTGAGTTGTCAGACCACCAGGAAGGGCCTTACTCGCCTTATGAAGATTCAGATGCAGAGGAATCTATCCCTTCAGCCTCCCCTCCTGAGGAGTTTTCCTTTGGGGAGACTTTACACTCCATGAGAGAGCACTTTCAATGGCAGGGTCAGGATTTCTCTGATTCTGGAAAAAGATTAAGGACCTTTCTGCATTTGCCTCAGCATAGGCCCTTAGCTATACCTCCTGTTCTAAATGTAATAGATGATGTGTACAATGATGTCAGTACAGCCCCTGATGCTCTTCCTCCGGCCCCTGCCAAACCTGACAGATATTACAGGGTCCCGGATTCTCATTTCCATCTGTATAAAGCCCATTCTGCAGACCCAGAAACTATTTCTCAGGGCCCTAAAGGGGTTGCAGCCGCTACTGCCAAATACCCCCTACCCTCTGATAGAGAGTCTAGAGCTTTAGAGAGATGGGGTAAGAAGGTGTATACATCTGCAACTCTTTCTGTCAGGGCATTAAACTGTCAATTCCATATGATACAGTACCAAGAGTATTTGTTAGATGAACTGAATAAGGAACTTTCATCTCCTGAACCCCTAGACCGTAAATCCCTTCAGGATTTGGTGCATAACTCTCAACAGGTTAGTAATCATTTCTTAAAATGTGGCTATGATGCACTGGAGGCTTCATTTAGATCAGCTATGACTGGGGCAGTTATTCGTAGGCATGCCTGGCTGAAGGAGCAATCTTTGCCAGACCATGTCAAAGCTAAACTCCTCGATGCTCCAATGGAGGAACAAAATTTATTTGGCTCCCCTGCTCAGGAGATTCTGAAAAAGGTTGAAGAAAAAGCAAAATCAGTGCAAACAGTTAAAGATTTCCTGCAAGTTCAACCACCGAGATTCAGCAGAAACTGGCCTACAAAGAATTGGTCCTTTCCAGACTCGGATAGAGCCCAGAGAGGCAGGAACAGGCGCCCTAGAGGCAGAGGTCAATCGAAGGGCTCCTACAGAGTCCGTCAGTGGCAGCCTGCCAACCAGAGGAGTAGTGCAACAGCTACAACAACAACCACTACTACAGGACAGACTCAATGACTTTACTCTGATTCCGCCTACCAGGGATCAACTGGAAGCACCCTTGGGCGGAAAGCTGGCTTTATTCTCAAAAAACTGGCATTATATTACAAAGGATACATGGGCATTGCAAATAATAGACAAAGGATACAGGTTTCACTTCCACACTTTGCCAAAAAGAAGCGGAATGCCAAACCTTCCACCAAATCAGAAGGCAGAGGCTTTAAAACAAATCAGCAATTTACTTCAGATGAAAGCTATAGAAAAGGTACCATGCTCAGAACAAGGCCAAGGATTTTACTCCAGACTATTCCTTGTACCAAGAAAAGAAAATCAATGGAGGCCTATTCTCGACCTGTCCGCTCTCAACACTTATCTCATTGTGCCAAAATTCAAAATGCTGACCCTACAGCAACTTCTTCCCATGTTGGGCAAGGAGTCTTGGCTGGTGACTCTAGATCTCAAGGAGGCATACCTGCACGTCCCTATCCGACCAAGTTGCAGAAGACACCTCAGATTTCTTGCAGGATCAGAGCATTATCAATTCTCAGCATTGCCCTTTGGCTTATCTACTGCGCCCAGAGTATTCACGAAATGCCTGGCATCAGTAGTTGCACATTGCAGACTACAGGGAATTCAAATTTATCCATACCTGGACGACTGCCTGATACAAGCGGACAACAAGAAGAAATTGTTAAAGGACTTGGCCTATGCCATACACCTGTTACAGGCCTTGGGATACACAGTCAACATCCAAAAGTCAAGACTAGTACCATCCCAAAGGATAACCTTTTTGGGTGCAGATCTGGACACAAACACCCAAATGGCCTTTCTCACAGAAGAAAAGCGAAAACAACTTCCAAATTACTTCATGATTTTGACAAGACAAACTCGGCTTACTGCAAGGAAAATCCTGCAGGCTCTGGGTTACATGGCATCCTGCATAATTCTAATCCCACATGCCAGGCTGCATATGAGGAAATTACAATGGTACCTAAGGAGTGTATGGTCTCAACACAGTCACAGTTTAGAAAGCATGATACCAATCATTCCATTCCTTCAAAAGGAATTCCTGTGGTGGGCTCAGGCCTGCCAGTCCAACAGAGGGTTGCCCTTCAACAAACCAAAAACAAGGCAAACCATCACCACAGACGCCTCGGACCGAGGATGGGGGAGCACACATGGAGGACAAATGCATCCAAGGCCTATGGCCTCAAGGACAGCTAAGCATGCACATAAACCAAAAGGAAATGCTGGCAGTGAGGCATGCAATCGAGGCATTCAAACCCTTCCTCCAACAAGGACATCTGTTAATAAGGACAGACAACACCACGGTCATGTGGTACATAAACAAACAGGGGGGCACACATTCTTACCCGCTATGCCGGATGGCTATGAATCTGTGGGAACTATGCCTGAATCTCAATATCCAACTACAGGCCCAATTCGTGCCAGGGAAAGAAAATGCACTGGCGGACAGCCTAAGCAGAACTACTATGGATGCACACAAATGGATGCTGCACCCAGACATCTTCAAGCTCATAACAAAGACATGGGGAATGCCGGAGATAGATCTGTTCGCCTCCCCACTCAACCATCAACTGAAGACATTCTGCTCAAGGACATACCACCCACAAGCTTGGAGGGTGGACTCTCTCTCTTTCAGCTGGAAAGCCCTAACAGTAAATGCCTTCCCACCTCTCCCATTGATGCACAAGGTTCTACTGAAAATCAGGGAGGAACAGCCAAAAGTGATACTGATAGCTCCGGACTGGCCAAGGCAACACTGGTATCCACTATTGAGAAGCATGTCTCAGGCAAAATCATGGCCTCTCCCCCTATGGCCTCTTCTTCTAACGCAGAACAATTTCAAGACCCTGCATCCCAACTTGAAAACATTGCAGCTAACTGCCTGGAAAATTCCTTAGATCCCAATCGAACTGTTTTATCTCAGAGGGTGAAGGACATTATCCTGGAGGCTCGCAGGCCTTCCACAAGGAAGACATACTCAGCTAAATGGAAGAGATTTCTCATTTGGAGCACATCAAAGGGCACAGATGTCACAGTGGCAAACCTAGCACATATCCTAGAATATTTAGCAGAATTGTTCCACAAAGGCCTGTCCTATTCTTCCATTAAGATTCATGCTTCAGCAATTTCAGCAGAATACAATGTGGATCCACCTATCTTCTCACACCCTCTCCTCAGACAATTTCTGAGAGGGATCAAAAATGTTAAACCTCCAATAAGACCCCCTCTACCTGCCTGGGATCTCAACTTTGTGCTGGAAAAACTGACACTACCTCCTTTTGAACCAGCAGCATCAGCGGATCTACAGTTTCTATCTTGGAAAACTGCATTCCTTCTGGCAATCACTTCAGCAAGAAGAGTATCTGAGTTACAAGCATTAATGGCAGTGCAGCCTTTTCTTATTTTCCACCAGGACAGAGTGTCACTAAGAACCAATCCTACTTTTATGCCAAAGGTGGTATCTAGGGTATCCTTGAACCAAGCTGTTCACTTGCCTACGTTCTTCCCAAATCCACAGAATAAAGGGGAAAAACTTTTGCACACCCCGGACATACACAGACAACTACGCTACTACTTGGACAGAACAAAAGCTAGCAGAAAATCTGACCAACTGTTTGTAGCATATGCAACTGGGGTGCAAGGAAGAGCAATTTCCAAACAGACAATTTCAAAATGGATAGGAAATTGCATTCGCTTTTGCTACTCGTTTCATGGAAAGACAGTTCCTGAAAATATCAGGCCTCACTCCACAAGGGCCACAGCCACCACTACAGCCTTCCTGCGGGGGGTGGCTACCAAGGACATTTTAGAAGCTGCTACTTGGACCTCCGTGCATACATTTGCCAAGCATTACAATCTACCTTTATACTCTAGATCCAGAGCAGGGTTTGCAACTGCAGTCCTGCAGGGGATCATAACTACACCATCCTTTTCTTAGTACCTCCACCCCCAGATTGGCTATGGTATTCTACCCATATGTTATGACTGCAGATGCATCCTTGAAGGACATAGTACAGTTTTGTACCTACCATAAATGTAGATGTCCGATAGGTATGCATCTGCAGTCAGGATTACCCTCCCTCCTTCCCCTCTGTGGTAATCCTAGGGTGCTTACCCCCCCTTTTAGCTAGCTGGGGGAATCTGTTATGGTGTATTTGTTTGTTTATTCATGTATATAATTTGCAAATGTTTGGAAATTTTCAGCATTTATCCAAATTTAGCCTTCCTAGAGGGCACCTGGCATCTGGGGCAAGAAAAACTGAGGAAAATGGCGTCGGCTGATGCTTTTATACCCCAGACGCTCTGACATCGGGGAAAGTGCAACATCAGCCGAGGCCAGACCCAGACTTTGGAATCCGGCCGACCGAAGGGCTGCCTGAGGCAGGACAACCCATATGTTATGACTGCAGATGCATACCTATCGGACATCTACATTTATGGTAGGTACAAAACTGTACTTTCTTCATACTGATCACTGCTGCAGTAGCCTAAGCTAAGTAAGTTATATCTTGCAAGGATATAACAGCCAGCCAGGTTCCAAAGCACCTTCACATGCCCAAACAGAAAGTTCAAGCTGACTAAAAAGACACATTAGGGCACCAAGCTCTTCATACCTTTCCTGGTGCAGAAGAGTATGCCCCTCCTGAGGCTTTCAAGGATCAGAGGTCATCTTGTGCTGTTCTGCTGGGCAGATAAAGTCCCTTGGTGGGGGGGGGGGCACTTTCCTGTTCAAGAAGGTTATTTTATAGCTAGGAGTTTGTGTTTTAACGGTCTGTTGCAAGACTGTATTATACTGTTTTTTGCTGTATGTTTCTGTGAAAAATGTGAATTGGAAAGAATTTAAATTTATCAGCTTTTGGTGCTTGTTTTCCCTGGGTAAGAGAAACCATTTTTTATTTGACCGTTGAACAAACTGTCTATCCCACAGTGGGTTTGTCTTCCAGCCACAAAATGAGAAAGTTAAGCAAACAACCTTTGACATCACAGCAGGCTAGCAGTTTGCCTCAGCCACAGATGGGTGACTGCTGTGGCCATTAGTTGTACCTTACCTTTCACCCTGCATCCCTCTAGTCTAGCACCTACAGCGACTAGGACTGGGGAATTAGCCTTGTCCTGTGTGGCTGTTGAGGTCCTCTTGGTGGACAAGGGAAAGCCACACTTGGCAGTCCTGGGAGAAGGAACAGGAAAGGCTTCCATGTTTTGTCAGAATGGTGTGCCTATCCCTGGGAAAGGTGCTGCTGCCACTAATAACATTGTTGGCCCTATTATTCCTGTCAAAAAGAAACAGAAAATTAAATATGTATCTACTCCTCTTCAAATTTCCTTGGATAGGAGTAATTTACTGGGTCTGGTTTGGGGGTTAAATTCATGATATTCAGGGTTTTCTGGTAAAATAGAGGGATACCTCTTTTCCTGGAGAGGTTAAAGATTCTGAATCTGAACAGAAAATGCAGGGGTGGGTACGTTTTTTCCCCTCAGATTATTGATTCGGACTCTCTGAAGAGAGCCTGGTTTAAGATTCTTCCTGTGGGGGGAGGGGGTCTCTTTCTCTGAAACTTGCTAGAATGTGCCATTGTTGAAGTTTCTCAGTCACTCAGAAAATACAGTGAGTTGTGGCAGATTTTCTAGAATCTACTTACACTCCTCCTGTTCTGTCTACTATAGAGGATTGGCTTGTTATTGCATGCAGTTTTCCTCAGTCAGCCATCTATCCCTAAAAAGGTAGATAGCGTGTATAAAGTTCTTCAGTCTTCTACATTTTTATATTCTAGTCTCAAACATGACCCAGCAGCTCTAACTTTAGTTGATTCCACTGCTTCCAATCCAACTTTTTCCTGATAAGGATGAGAAAATTATTGATAGGTTGGGGGGAAGTGTATACATCTGCAGTTGTGATTTTCAGAATTTTGAATAGTCAGTCATGTTTGAAAGTATACAGTTTCTTCTTGTCAGGAAAAATCCGCATTAAAGAACTTGATTTCTTTAATTACCTTTAATTACCTACTCCTTGTTCACAGTTGTGTGTTTGACTCTGATACTTTTTCCAGAGCTATGGCCACTGGCACTGTTTTGAGTAGATTTTTGTAGCTGCATTCTCAGAATCTCCCAGTTGATGATAAAACTGAGATTTTAATCTCGCCCTTGAACAGAGAGTGTTTTTGATCACCACTGCAGCAGAGGGGCCAAAGTATAATGAAATGGGCAAGCTGATCCAGGGAATTTCTAAGAGTTTTCAGCTCTCCATTTTTCAAATTTTCTAAGGGATTTTCTATTTCCTCATCCATTTTTGGCAAAAAAAAAAAAGATGAAATGGAAAGCAGGTTCCAAAAATGTTTAACTCCTCAAACCAAGGATAGTCCCAAGTCTGAATGACTGTTCAAGAGACCTTGTGATTGCCTTCCACCCTGGCTACTTTTTTCTTTCCAGAAGGGCTGAATATCTGATGTTATGTGATCCTATCTCGCCTACATTCTGTACTGATGGGCTCGGAGCCGATCCCTCGGCTCCGACTCGGCACACTATGCTATAGAGCGAGGCCTCTTATTGGCTGAGCTATTTCTTATCCCAGGATGCACCACCACTAATCCCCCAGATCTCGTTTGCCGCTTACAAGCTTAGACGTGGTCTCATCTTGGCTGGGCTAAGTACTAATTTATTAGGCTTTTCCTGTCAGAAATTTGCTTGCTTTGAACCCAAAAGCTGTTTTAACAGCTATTGTTGTGATTTGAGTGTGTATTGAACAGTTCTGTTGAGGAATTTGTGTTTTTCGTCAAGGGAAGGTTTCCCATTTTAGTTAGAGGGGCCTTCCCCTGTTGCTTTTTGCTATCTTAGCGTTTTATTTGTGGGTCAAGTACCCGTTTAAGTTAGAGGGTCTTGACTCTCTCTCTTTCTGTGTGGTATTTTTTTCTGGTACAACTGTATTGTGGTTAAAAAAAAAAAAAAAAAAAAAAAACTTTATATTTTTTGTTTTTAAACCATTAAGTTTTGGTGTGTTTCTCTTTAGACAGGTGTGTTTTTTTCTAAATCAGTCATGTCCAAAGAGCATAGACCCTCCGGGTTTAAAAAGTGCACGAGGTGTGGTTATAAGATGTCCATAACGGACGACCACTCCTCGTCTTGCTTAGGCGCCAAGCACCTACAAGAATCATGTAGCGTGTGTCACGCCTTCTCATCAAGGGTCCTCCAGGAGAGGAAAAACAAATTAATCCTTAAGGGGTTAATTAAGCCATTCTTCGAGGACGCTTTATCTTCCTCTCCCTCTCCTTCAAAAAAGAAGAAAACGTCGGCTCCGACCAGTCATTCAGAACCGACTGCCAAAATACCTAGGCAGACTTCTCCATCGGCTCCACGGACTTCGGAGCCGAGGGTGGAATGGTCTGCCTCGATGCCTCCAGTCTCGACCCCTCTGGTTTCGGAGCAGAGGACTGGGGCATCGAGAGGCGGGTCACCTTCATCGGCTCCACTGATATTGGAGCCGATGAGGGTTGCCGGCTCAGACACTTTCCCTTCAGAGCCGAAGTCCTCGTCGGCACCGAGGGAAATTACCTTGAGATCTCCCTCTGAGCCGATAATTATAGAATCCATTCGGAGCCGGTCCCCTAGTCCTTTGGAGCCGATGGAGAAATCGGTTCGGACCCGATCGGTATCGTCCAGATCATCCAAGATGTCTGATTCAGACATAGACAGGGTGCTCCTAAGACTCTTCCAGTCTCCGGTGTTCCAAAAGCTAGTTTCGGCTCCAGCCCATTCGGCTTCGGAGCCGATGGTCCACCTCCCTACTATGGTTCCTCCTCCAACAGCCTTGGCACCGTTGGAGCCGGTGCTGGTGGAACCGGTGGAGGTTTTAGGGTCGGGCCCGACCCTTACTCCAACTCCGGCTCTTGGGTCGGACTTCGGTACGCGGACTTCTTCCGTTGGCCCCCGGGGGATGCTTCGGGATTGATGTTTTCGGTCCCAAGTCTCCCTCTTGGTGCGTCGGCGGCGGGAGTGCCGTCTACTGTCGTGGCCACGGAGGTGGGACCCTCCCAGGATTTTGGTGGTTCCGCCTTCAGGGCTATGAGGAGTGCGTTGGCCAAATCATCTGTGGCTACCTCCATGGTCTCCCCAGCTCCTTCCCTGCATACCGAGACTGGGTCTTTGGCAGTCCCCCCTGTCCTTAGACAGCGGAGCCCCGGGGCCTGGGGTTACCCCCCCTCCTGGAGGTCCTGCTGAAGCTTCTTCGGAAGAACCCCCCAGGAAAAGATCGTGCAAGAGGAAGCATGTTGACTCCCCTGATGAGTCTCTTACATCAGACACTGACCTCGATGATGCAGAGGGGTCCCCTAAGTCGTCCTCTGATGATGTCTCCTTTGCAGACATCCTGGAAGCCCTTAAACAACGAGGCGGCTGGCAGTCCAAACCCCTTCTGCTGATGAGTCGGTGTTCCTTAAGGCCTTCGGGGCTCAGCCCTCCGCCTCCTGGGTGTCTCCGCCCTTCGACGAGCTCTTGGATTTGATCTGTCGAGGGCGTGAACACCCAGACTCTGTGGAACCGGTGCCTGCTCGTCCGAATAAGTTCCTCTCGGCACCCCTGAAAGAATTTCTAACCAAAGGTGTGGCTGTAGATGCTTTGGTGGTGGCATCTGCTACCCAGCAAGATGTAGCAGAGGCTTCGATGTCCGTCCATCCTCCTAATAAGGAGTCTAGGAGCATGGATCGGTACGGAAGCGCACCCTAAGTTCAGCGGCCTTTACATTAAGGTCCTTGAACTACCTTACGCACTTTACTAGATTTCAGAGGGATCTGATTAAAGAGCTTTCCAATACCCTCTTGGGTAACCTGCCTGAGGAGCTGGCCCAGACGGTTGGCTCTCAGCTGGCTACATTGTCGTCCATTTCAAACTCGTCCATGAGGCTCATTTCTTATGCGGCCGAAGGCGGTAGAGCAGTACAGGCATTGCTCTACGGAGACAAGCCTGGCTCCGCCTGTGTCATTTCATGGAGGCCTTTAAGTCTTCCTTTGCCGACGCCCCCTTTGATGGGTCCTCCCTGTTTGGACCCAAGGTAAAGGACACACTGACCCGCTGCGAACAGGAGGGTAAGACTCCTGACTGCCGTAGGGGCACAATTTTCCACTCCCTTTCGGCCTTATCCCAAGGCTAAAAGAGGAGGGAAAATGTGGTTCCGTAGATCTCAGAAGCCTTACCCCTCTCAGCAGGATGATCCCCCTTCCAGAGGCAGGGGAGGGGGAAATTCTTCCGGAAGACGCCGTCCCAGAGGCGGCAGAGGCCCTTGCAACACTGGAGACCGCAAGTCCTTTCGTGGCTCTTCAGCCTTTCACAGTCCGTGAGGGATTGCCCGACTGTGCAGCTCCGGAGCCAGTCGGGGGTTGTTTTTCGAAGCACCTGAAAGCCTGGGAAGGTATCACTCAGGACCGATGGGTGCTTCGAATTATCGCCGGAGGTTACACCATCCCTTTCTCTCACTCCCCACCTTAGTCCAAAAAAATCCCGGACCCGCCACCCAGTCAACGGGATACTGCAGCCTCAGAAGTTTCAAAGCTGCTGCAAAAAGGAGTCATCCAACCGGTCCCCGCAGACCAGATCGGATTAGGGACTTACTCAAGATTCTTTTTGGTGCCAAAAAAGACCGGGGACTTGAGGCCTATTTTGGACCTCAGCATCCTAAACCGTTCAGTCAGAAAGTCCAAGTTCCGAATGGTCACCCTACAAACCATTCTCCCATTGCTGGAGAAAGGTGTTTGGATGTGCTCCATAGATCTCAAGGACGCTTATTACCATATCATGGTACATCAAGCGTCCAGGAGACATCTGCGCTTCAGCCTAGGAGGCAATCATTTTCAGTTCCGCGCGCTGCCCTTTGGTCTCACCACAGCCCCCAGGGTGTTAACCAAGTGCTTGGCAGTCGTGACTGCTCACCTGAGAAGTCTAGGATTCCAGGTGTTTTCGTATCTAGACGACTGGCTCCTAACTGCCACCTCCAAGCATCTACTACTGCGGAGCCTACAAGCCATTATATCACTGGGCAACTCCCTTGGAATCGCCTTCAATTGGCCAAAGTCTGTGTTGCTGCCATCTCAACGAATAAGATTCATAGGGGTAGAGATAGACTCAAACCAAATGCGGGTCTATCTACCTACAGACAGAATACAAACCATACAGTCTCAAGTTCGAGCCTTACTTCCCAGGTCCAAAGCCCCAGCCAGGATGGTCCTGCAGCTATTGGGATCCATGTCCGCCACGGTTCTTCTAGTCCCCTTGGCAAAGTTGCACGTGAGAATTCTCCAGTGGCTTCTTTCAGCTCAGTGGTCCTTTCAGGAACTCCCTCTCAGTCACCTCATATGGATCACGGAAACATGCAAACGGGACCTTCGCTGGTGGCTAGTGCCCTCCAATTTGGATCAGGGACGACCCTTTGTTCCACCTCCTCCTGCGGCCACTTTGACCACGGACGCCTCCCAGATGGGGTGGGGGGGGGCATTCCCTGGGCAGGTCAGTCCAAGGCAAATGGCACCCAGAAGAGACCCTACTTCATATCAACATCCTAGAAATGAGGGCGGTGCTTCTGTCCCTCCAAGCCCTTCACGATTACCTCCCTCAGGGCGTAATTGCTCACACTCAGACAACATGTCAGTTGTCTGGTACCTGAACAAACAGGGAGGGACCAGATCCTATCCTCTTTGCAGAGAGGCCATGAGAGTCTGGGAATGGGCAGTCTCGACCGAACGCTTTCTAGTGGCTACTCCTATCCCAGGCAAGTCCAATGTGATAGCCGACAGACTGAGCAGAACCACCCTCTCTCCTCACGAATGGTCTCTGAACATGACAGTTGCAAGTCAGATTTTCAGCAGATGGGGAGTTCCGTGTTGCGACCTCTTCGCGACTCCACTAAATGCGAAGTGCAAAAAATTCTTCTCCCTAACCCCGGCTCCGGGGAAGAGCCCCATGGACGCACTAGCCCATCCTTGGCCCACCGGCTTGCTTTATGCCCTACCCCCAGTTCCTCTCCTTCCCAGGGTGATCCAAAAGGCATCTCTCTTGGGGAGCAAAATGATCTTAGTTGCTCCTTACTGGCCTCGCCAAGTATGGTTTCCCTATCTTCGGAAATATACTCTGGAAGGTCCATGGTTCCTGGATCAGATCCCAGACCTTTTGGTTCATCAGTCGGGACTATTCCACCAGTCCCTGCACACCTTAAAATTGACGGCTTGGCTGCTCCTCTTCCGACTATAGTCAGGAGTCATACATTGGATCCAGAGGTTGTACACATATTATCTTCGGCCCATAAGTCTGCTACAAAGAAACTGTATTCTAGCAAATGGAAAAGATTTGCTATTTGGGCTCAACTCCGGGCCTGGATCCCATCACTATTCCGTGGCAGAAGTACTAAAATTTTTAACTTCTCTTTTCAATCAAGGCTCTTCAGTCTCTACCATCAAGGTTCAATTGGCAGCGATTTCTAATTTTCACGAATCTATAAACCCACCTTTAATGAGCAACAGATTGTGTAAGACCTTCTTGAAAGGTGCTGCGCTTTTAAGACCTCCGATTTCTCATCCTGCTCCTCCATGGGATCTCGATGTGGTGTTACGTGCCTTAACTTCCTCCCCCTTCGAACCGGCAGCTACATGTGATCTAAAATTTCTATCGTGGAAGACTGCTTTTCTGGTGGCGATTACTTCTGCCAGAAGAGTTTCAGACCTTCAAGCTTTGTCTGTAAAACCCCCGTACTTGGTTTTTCACAAAGACAGAGTATCTCTCAGGCCAAATCCTTCCTTTGTCCCTAAAGTTTGTTCCAGTTTCTGCCTACAACAATCGTTAGAACTTCCAGTCTTTTTTCCAAAATATTCTAACAAAGCGTAATTCATATTCCACACATTAGATGTCCACAGGCAGTTGCGTTTTTATTTAGACAGGACCAAACAAACAAGGAAAACAGATCAGTTGTTTGTATCCTTTGCAGACAATAAATTGGGCAAAGCTGTCACAAAGGTCACTATTGCCAAATGGATCAGGGACTGTATTACTCAAGCTTATTCTTATTCTAACAAAGAGCTTTACCACCTCTGTCAAAGCTCATTCTACAAGGGCTATGGCTACTTCGATAGCATTTAATTCTAAGCTTGCCATTAGTGACATTTGTGCTGCGGCTACATGGTCTTCCCCGCACACTTTCATTTCCCACTACAAATTGGATGTGGCATCTAGAGGACGAGCTTCATTTGGTTCCACAGTGCTCAGGAGTGTTTTCCAATGAGCCACCCAGGATTTAGGTGTTAGGGACGCTGTCCCATCAGTACAGAATGTAGGCGAGATAGGATCACATAACATCTTTTAGTTATGTACTTACCATAACTTTAGATGTTCGGGATCCATCTCGCCTACATTCCTAATAACCCACCCTCCTTCCCCCTTCCTTGGAGATCAAAGGATATCAGAAGGTCCGAATCCTGTTGTTTCATCTTGAAACATCTAACAATGTTATATAAACAAGTTGTGCATGTGTGCATGAATGCGGACAAACAAGATCTGGGGGATTAGTGGTGTTGCATCCTGGGATAAGAAATAGCTCAGCCAATAAGAGGCCACGCTCTATAGCATAGCGTGCCGAGTCAGAGCCGAGGGATCGGCTCCGAGCCCATCAGTACAGAATGTAGGCGAGATGGATCCCAAACATCTAAAGTTATGGTAAGTACATAACTAAAAGTTTTTTTCCTCTGAAAACAGATTGTTTCAGACAAATGGGTTTTGAAAATCATTTATCAAAGTTACAGAAGGCAGTGGGAGGAAATTCCTCCTTTCTAGTGGGCCATTCCGCATACTCCAGATCAGAATCTTTGTTTCTTAAGGTGTGTGTATCTAGATCCCATTCAGTTCTCTGTCTTACTTTTGGAATATCCACTGCAACGAGAGTGCTCAAAGTGTCTGGCTCCATTTATAGCTCATTACAGGCTACAGGATCTCCACATTTTTCCATATTTACACTGCTTGCTTATCTTTGCAGAGCCTTTTTCAAAGTGTCATGAATGTCTGTCTTGGGTGAGAGATGTGATACTAAGAGAGCATTCAAAAGTCTTTCTTGACTCCTTCACAGAGGAGAGTTTCTGGCAGCTAACAGTCCACCTTAGCAAGGCCTTACTCTATCTAGGCAACTCTGATATTGTATCCTACCTCAAAAAAAAAATTTCCTTAGATCTGATGTCCTCTTCATTCTTTGTCACCATTGGGTTTTCAGATCTGATCTTGGATCAGGTTCGGCCTCGTTCACAAGACTTTAGGATCCGAGTGTCGATCTCCTTCCTTTACCATAATGTATCATACCTTCCCTAACTCCTCAGGTCTTGTTTGCCACCATCCAACACAGATGTGGTCTGTTAGTCTGAGCATTTTTCTTAACTGTGAGTTGCTGTTTTACTGTATTTATATCTCATTTCTCTTAGTTGTTTAAAAAAACTTGTAGTTCTTATTTTTTCACTGTCTAGCCATCCAAGTTAGCTAGTCTGCTGGCATTAGGGTCTTGTTTCTTCCTCCCTACTTTCGCCTTCTGCAGTTTCTTGTGCCGTTGGCACTTTTTCCCCTTTTCCTCCTTTCTATTTTTCCTTGTACAAAAAAATGCCATCTTCTGTCCTTAGAAGTGTGTGTGTGTGTGTGTGTGTGTGTGTGTGTGTGTGTGTGTGTGTGTGTGTGTGTGTGTGTGTGTGTGTGTGTGTGTGTGTGTGTGTGTGTGTGTGTGTGTGTGTGCGTGCGTGCGTGACATACCATTTTTCACAATGTTAGATAAGCCTACAGATTTTAAAAGGTGCACCTCCTGTGGGCACAAAATTCCAAATTCTGATGCCCAGAAGAGGTGTGTTTGCTGTCTTGGGCCAGGGCATTTGAACACAGACTGTGTTATTTGCTTGGGCTTCAACCCTCATACCCTGTCTGATAGAAGAAATAAGCTGATTTTGAGAGGTCGTTTTCCTTCTGGGGCTGCAATCCCCTCGAAGCCTTCAACCTCAAAAGACCACAAGAAACAAGCCCTCTCTGCTTCCCTGGGGGTTTCATTGTTTTTGCCAAAAAAAGGCAAAAATTGTCATATCCGACTAATTCAGATCCGATAAAGACTAAATCATCTTCAGATCCGAAATCCTGTTTGGATCCGATAGATACCAGACCAGAAGACAAGTCTGCCCCTTGGAACCGATCATTCTCTGATCCTCATACTTCCAATCTCAACACAGCCTCGGATCCGGCAGACATTCTACTGATCTAGAGTATTTCCTGTCCGATCAGGCCTTCTTTGGATCTGAGGTCTAGGAGCCATACCCCTGTTCAGAGTAGACCAGCTTCTCCTGCTCTGACCTCTTGAGTCACACCATCACCAGCTAAGTTCAGACATTCATCAGCATCCCCTAGGTCTTTTCAGCACTTTTTCCAGTCAGTGATGGAAAGGATGATGGGACGTTTTCTCAAAGCTCAGATACAGATGGGGATTTTGTCATATCTGTCCCACTCTGGATCCATGAGACCTCAGACACCCATGCTACAAGCTCTTCTTCCAATTTGACCTACTGTTTTGGGATCCCAGGATCTCCTGAGAGTCATCATCATCGCATCCGAGAATGTCTTTCTTCAACTCCATCTGTTTCCTGGACCGGCTCTGTTCCGATACTCTCAGATCGGCGCAAGTCCCAGATCAGCAGTGTCACTGCCAGCTCTGGGGGGTTGACTTCATTCGGATCCTTACTTCCCCTGGCGGCTTTGGACATCAACAGCTCAGGCCCGGTTCTGTCTGGAGGCTTCAGAAATGGGGTGAACTTGTATATATGTGTGTCTGTCTCCTTCTCGTGCTCGCTCGCTCTCTCTCTCTCTCTCTCTTTTGGTGGCTTCATCTCTGAGGGAGGGACGGTGGGGAGTTTCCCCGGGCCTGTCAGCCTTCCAGGTATCGGAGAGGGCTTTTTCTGGAGCAAAAGATGTGACTCATTCTCTGGATGCCCAGTGGTCACCTCCTCCAAGCTTTGAGTCCATCCATCCTATTACTGGTAAGCCCCCCAGGTAGGCCTCCAGACTGTTTCTTTGCAAGGGGTTCCCCCTTTCTTTGATTCTTCCCCCGAGCATCCAACAGAGGAGGATCATTGGAAGAAAATATGCAAGAGGAGGTATGTGGACTCCCCTTTGGAGTCCTTAACTGAGGACACTGATTTTGATGAAGGATCCCCCACCAGTCTCCACTGGATGATATTTCCTTCAGAGATATTCTTGAACTTCTGAGGCAAAAAGGTGTCTGTTCCTCCCAAAATCCTTCTGAGTCTCTGGTCCTGGAGGCTTTTTTTTGGGGGGGGGGGCATCAATGTCCTGGATGACTTCCAGTGAGAACAAACTCATTGACTTGTTCCTTCCATGTTCAACTGGAAACTAAGACACGGTCAAGCTGATCCTCAAGTGTCCTGATAAGATTGAGTCCTACCTCCGGCCGCTTACATTGGAGCAAGGGTGTCCCAGTTGATGTCATTGTTGTGTCAGCAGCCAAGAAAACGGAGCTCACAGAACAAAGCTTCTCTGTTCATCCCCCAAACAAGGAGTCTCCGGCTTTGGATGTCTCAGCCACCATCTTGATGAGGGCATTGAATTACTTGGCACACTTTACATATCTGCGGAGAGATCTTGTGAAGGAGCTAACCAATTCTCTTAGGGGCAACATGTCGGAGGAGAGCCTTAAACAGGTTTCTCCCCAGTTGTCAACTGCCTTCCCTTGCAAACTCCTTGATGAGGCTGATTTTGCACCCTGCAGAAGGCACCTCATGAGCAACTTGTGTAGGCATTGCCATCAAGAGACATGCCTGGATGCGGAACCCTTCAAGGCATCTTTCATTAATGCCCCGTTTGATGTTTCCTCCTTGTTTGGACCATCGGTAAACAAAACACTTGCCTGTAGCGAGAAAGACAGAAAGACCTAGTCTGCCCTAGGGATCAAGTTTTCTACCCCCAAAGAACCTTTTCAAGAAATCAGAGCTGGGAAGAACTTGTGCGGGGATATTTCTTCCAGGGGCAGAGGAGGAGGTTTTAATGGCAGATGATTCCCCAGAGGCAGGGTGGTCCGCAGTATCGGGGCTTAAGGGAATCCTTTTTCTATAAGCCCTATTGGCACTCCTGAAGTGCTACCCGACTACTCGCCTCCTGGGGCAGTTGGGGACGTCTATCCCTGCACATAGATGCCTGGACAAATATAACCAACAACACCTGGGTGTTGAGTGTAATATCCAGAGGTTAGTATATTCCCTTTTTCCCCTCACCTCCATGTCCCAGGAGGATATTCCCTGACATGCCCCCCAGTCAGAGCGAGTTTGCCATTCAAAAAGGTCAAAAACATCTAGAGAAAAGAGCCATCCAAGAGGTCCCAGCTGAACAAGTAGGATACAAAACTTATTCTTGCTTCTTTTTGGTGCCAAAGAAAACAAGGGGACCCAAGACCAGTATTGGATTTTGGCAACCTCAGTCTATATGTCAAGAAGTTGATGTTCCAAAAGGTTACGGTTCAGTCCATTCTATCACATGTATATAAGGATGGTTGGATGTGCTGTGTAGATTTCCACGATGCATATCATGATATCAGAATGAACAAATGCTCCAGGAGACACTTGTGCTTTCGACTAGGGGCCAATCATTACCAGTTCAGAACGCTGCCCTTTGGACTAAGCACAGCCCCCCAGGTGTTTACTAAATGTATGGCAGTTGTCACGGCTACCCTGAGGCTAAAAGGATTCCAGACTTTTCCATATTTAGACGATTGGCTGATTTAAAGCCAGGGAGTACCTGGTACACTTCCCTGGGTATTTCAGTAAACCTGATAGTCAAACCTGACTCCTGTGCAGAATTTAGAATTTATAGGAACACAACTGAACACTTCAGCCAAAGCAGCGTCTGTACCTCTGCATCACATAACTCCTGTAAGACAGCAGGTCCAGGTCTTATTGGATCTCCCATCTCCTCCAGTGCAGTTAGTTCTCAGACCGTTGCGGTCTTTCAGTGGCAGTCATTCTAGTACCCTTAGCAAGATACTTTATGCGAGTCCTACAGTGGACTCTGGCTGTTCAGTGGTCCATTCTTTATCAGCCCCTATCTGTTTCTGTCAGACTAACTCCATTCTGAAGAAGATATGTCCATTGTTTGATGCAATCGAACAACCTTTTGCTAGGTAGGTCATTCTCCCCCCTGCCCCCTCCAATAACCACGGTGACCACTGATGCTTCCCTGTTGGGGTGGGGGGACATTATTAAGGAGTGATGGTCCAAGGCATGCGGTCCCAACATGAGACCAGCTGCATATCAGTGTCCTAGAGATTAGAGAGGTCCTTCTAACATTGCAAGCCTTTCAGGACCTTCTTCCTCTAGGGACTATTGCAATTCATACAGACAGCATGTCACTGGTCTGGTATATAAACAAGCAAGGAGAAACCTGAGCCTACCCATTTTGCAGAGAGTCCATTAGAGTTTGGGAATAGGTTAGGTGATCTTTTCCAACCGCTTTCTAATTGCAATGCACATTCCCGGGGAAACCATCATGCTAAGAGAGAGCCTCAGTAGGTGCATTCTGATCCCTTGAGTGGTCCCTCAATCAAACAGTAGCAAACAAGATTTTCAGCCATTGGGGCCAACCTTGCTGTGATGTTTTTGCTTCTCACCTAAACAAGTGCAGCATGTGCTTTGCTCTGATCACCCAAAAGGGGAGTCATCGAGGGATGCTCTAGTCCCTGATTTTTACCCCCAGGTCTCTTCTGTGGTTACCCCCCCTCCCTTGATCACTGAGGTCCTGCATAAAGCCAGCAGGCTGAAGTGCTCCGTGATCCTTATTGCCCCCTTCTTACCTCGTTAGGTATGGGGTTCCCCTTCCTATGGTCTCACTTGAAGTATCCCCCCATGGATACTGGATCCTAATCAGGACCTCATATCCCATCTGTCAAAGCATCGACAACCCAATCTCCACCCTCTCAAGCTGACCGCATGGTTTCTCCACTTCCGGTTATTTATAAAAAAAAGTCCAGGCTAGCTTCCACAGTGCCTGACAAAATTTTGGCCACTCAGAAAACTTCCACAAAAAAGGTCTATAGCAGTAAGTGGAAAAGATTCACAGTTTGGGTTCAAGGGAGAATATTGAGCCATTTACAGATCCTGAATCAGCTATTCTCCTTTTTCCGAGTTCACGTTTTCATGACTGTGCCAGTTTCTCTACCATTAAGTTACAGCTGGCTGCTATTTCTGAGTTTCATTCAGGAAAGGGATCTTCATCTATTTTCTTATCGAAATTATGCAAAGCCTTTATGAGAAGTATTTTTCTGCCAAGACTTCCAATAAAAGACCCTTCTCCCATTTGAGATCATATAATTGTCCTTCAAGGCCTTACTCAAAAACCTTTCGAACTAGCCGATAGTTGTGACTTGAAATTTCTTTCATGGAAGACTATATTTTTGGTAGCCATCACATCAGCCAAGAGATTATCTGAACTGCAAGGCTTGTCAGCCAAACCTCCTTACATAATTTTTCATAAAGACAGTTTCCCTAAGAACTATTCCATCTTTTATGTCTAAAATAGCAACAGAGTCCAACATTAACCAGTGCATTCAGTTACCGGTTTGCTTTCCAAATTTTTCAAATAAAGGAGAATATATGTTACATCATCTTGACGTTCATAGACATCTGCACAGGACAAAGAAGCACAGAAAATCGATAAATTCTGTCTTTTTCTACTAATCATTTGGGTCAAGCAGTATCCAAGTTCACCCTGGCTAAATGGATAACTGATTTGCATTTCTAGCATTTATTCCCAAAAAGGTGATGTCCTTCAAGGATGCATCTGCAGTCCTAACAAATGGGTTGTCCTGCCTCAGGCAGCCCTTCGGTCGGCCGGATTCCAAAGTCTGGGTCTGGCCTCGGCTGATGTCGCACTTCACCCAACGTCATAGCTGCTGTGAATTGGGTATAAAGGCATCAGCCGATGCCATTTTCCTCAGTCTTTCTTGCCGCGCGGTGCCCGAAGCAGAAGCTGTTCGCAAGTGCCGGTCGGTCAGATCCAGAGATTACTACTACCGAAGACTTCTAAAAAGCTAAGTACCCCGTTGGGGACTCTTTCTTGCCTCAGCCGATGTCAGAAAAAGTAAATAACTGTTTAACTTGTGGGAAACAAATACCTCATAAGGATTTCCACTCTTACTGCCTTCCTTGCTTAGGCCCAGACCACGACGTAGCAGCTTGTCTAGCCTGTGCTTCCTTCAACTGACGGACACTTAGACGTCGGTCAGAGTTTGCAGAGGAGTTTTTCGGCCCCGCTTTTGCTTACAAAATGCCGTCGGAGACTCCGACTTCACAATTAGCTAAAAAGCGTAAGGAAAAGGACCGACACTCGCGGTCCGCGGTTTCGGCCGAAACCATGGTTAAGCCAACTGCGAGTGTCTCGGTTTCGGCTGAAACAGAGTCCACGGTTCCTCCTTCGGCCGAAAGCATGCCTCCTATAGCCGAGGCCTCACACAGCATGGCTGAATCTGCTACTGAAATTTCCCCTGCTGTAGCAGGTTCCCAGGATTTATCAGATACTATTCCTTTAGACATATCTACTCCTGCACATGGAGCTGCTAGGCCCCCTGCATCTATGTCTATCAAGGCTTTTTCCAGGGCTAAAGCAGCTAAAACTTCTAAGGCCTTGCCTGCTAAAACCCCCTCACACAGGCCTACCTCTACTTCCCAAATGCTCAGCCTGGCTGAGGATCTCATTTCTTTGATCAGGGGATCCCAACCTCACCCTGACAGGGCCTCTCAACCCCCTCCAGAAAAGAGGCCTAGAGCAGAGCCCCCTGAGCCAGTTTCAACAGATTATTCCTCGGATGATTCAGAAAACTCAAATCCTCCAGAAGGCCCTTATTCTCCATATGAGGACTCTGATGCAGAAGACTCCATTCCTTCTGCCTCTCCTCCTGAGGAATTTTCTTTTGGGGAAACCTTGCATGCTATGAGAGAGCAATTTCAATGGCAGGGCCAGGATTTTTCAGATTCAAGGAAAAGGCTAAGGACCTTTTTACATTTACCACAGCACAGGCCTTTAGCCATTCCTCCAGTACTAACAGTTGTGGATGATGCATTTAATGATGCTTGTACTGCCCCTGACTCTCTACCCCCGGCCCCTGCTAAGCCCGACAGATATTACAGGGTCCCAGACACACACTTTTACTTGTATAAGGCTCCTATTGCAGATCCTGAAACTATTTCACAGGGCCCCAAAGCTGTAGCAGCTGCCTCTGCCAAAAACCCCCTCCCCTCTGAAAGAGAATCTAGGGCATTAGAGAGATGGGGCAAAAAAGTTTATACTTCTGCTACTCTTTCGGCTAGGGCCTTAAACTGTCAATTCCACATGATTCAGTATCAGGAATTTTTGTTAGACCAGCTAAATAAAAAACTGTCCTCTCCTGAACCTATAGACCGTAAGTCCCTTCAGGATTTGGTACATAACACTCAGCAGGTCAGTAATCATTCCTTAAAATGCGGCTATGATGCACTGGAGTCTTCCTTTAGATCAGCTATGACTGGTACAGTGATCAGAAGGCATGCATGGTTAAAAGAGCAATCCTTACCAGACCATGTAAAGTCAAAGCTCCTAGATGCTCCCATGGAGAAACAAAGTTTGTTTGGCTCCCCTGCACAGCAAGTGCTAAAGAAGGTGGAAGAAAAAGCAAAATCTGTCCAAACAGTCAAGGATTTCTTACAGGTCCAGCCTCCGAGGTTTAGTAGAAATTGGCCTTCGAAGAATTGGTCCTTTCCAGACACCTCCAGAGCACAGAGGGGCAGAAATAGGCGCCCAAGAGGCAGAGGTAAATCCAGAGGTGCCTACAGGGGACGTCAGTGGCAGCCTAACAACCAGAGAAGTACTGCCACAGATCCAGCTACTACCACTTCCACAGGACAGACACAATGACTTGACTCTGATACCGCCTACCAGGGAACAACTGGAAGCACCCTTAGGCGGAAAGCTAGCCTTATTTTCCGTAAACTGGCATTACATTACAGGAGACAAATGGATTTTACAGACAATAGACAAAGGCTACAGGTTTCACTTCCACACTCTACCAAAAAAGAGAGGAATGCCAAACCTACCACCAAACCAAAAAACAAACGCTCTAGGACAAATCAACCACTTACTAAGGATGAGAGCTATAGAAAAGGTACTGTCTATGGAACAAGGACAAGGATTTTACTCCAGACTTTTCCTGGTACCAAGGAAAGAAAACCAATGGAGACCTATTCTCGACCTGTCCGCTCTGAACACATATCTCATTGTTCCAAAATTCAAAATGCTGACCCTACAGCAACTTCTTCCCATGCTGGGCAAGGAGTCTTGGCTGGTGACTCTAGATCTCAAGGAGGCATACCTGCACGTCCCTATACGACCAGATTGCAGAAGATACCTCAGATTTCTTGCAGGATCAGAGCATTATCAATTCTCAGCATTGCCCTTTGGCTTATCTACTGCGCCCAGAGTATTCACGAAATGCCTGGCATCAGTAATTGCTCATTGCAGGCTTCAGGAATTCAGATTTATCCATACCTGGACGACTGCCTAATACAAGCGGACAACAAGACCAAATTAACAAAAGATTTGGAAAAGGTTATACAACTACTGCAAGCCCTGGGATACACAGTCAACATGAAAAGTCAAGGCTGGTACCATCCCAAAGGATAACATTCTTGGGTGCAGAACTGGACACTTCAAATCAGATGGCATTTCTCACAGCAGAAAAGCAAAAGCAACTACCACTCTATTTCATGGCATTAACAACACAGAACCAGCTTACAGCAAGGAAAGTCCTGCAAGCCCTGGGTTACATGGCATCCTGTATAATATTGATTCCACATGCCAGACTGCATATGAGGAAGTTGCAATGGTACCTAAGGAATTTATGGTCTCAACACAAGCACAGTCTAGAAGCCCAGATTCCAATAATTCCATGACTGAAGCAAGAATTCCTGTGGTGGGCTCAGGCCTGTCAGTTGAACAGAGGACTGCCTTTCCACAAGCCTCACCCAAGCCAGACTATCACCACGGACGCCTCAGATCTCGGTTGGGGGGCACACATGGTGGACAAGTGTATACAAGGCCTATGGACACAAGACCAGCTGAACCTACACATAAATCAAAAAGAGATGCTGGCAGTGAAACAGGCAATTCAGACATTCAGACCGTTTCTTCAACAGGGTCATTTGCTGATAAGGACGGACAACACCACAGTCATGTGGTGTATCAACAAACAAGGAGGCACATACTCATATCCTCTATGCCGGATGGCAATGGACCTGTGGAATGTGGCCCTGAACCTCAACATTCAGCTCCAGGCCATATTTGTGCCAGGAAAAGAAAATATACTAGCAGACACCTTAAGCAGAACTACCACGGATGCCCACGAATGGATGCTGCATCCAGACATCTTCAAATCCATTACAAAGAAATGGGGACTACCAGAAATAGACCTGTTCGCATCCCCACACAACCACCAATTGAGGAAATTCTGCACAAGGACATAGCACCCACTTGCTTGGAAGGTGGACTCCCTCTCCTTCAGTTGGGAAAACCTGACAGCATATGCATTCCCACCTCTTCCTTTGATGCACAAAGTGCTACTGAAGATCAAAGATCATCACCCAAAGATCACCCTGATAGCTCCAGACTGGCCGAGGCAGCATTGGTACCCGCTACTGAGGAGTATGTCTCGGACACACGCATGGCCTCTACCTCTAGTTCCTTTACTGCTAACACAGAACAACTTCAAGATCCTACATCCAAACTTGAAAACACTGCAGCTAGCTGCTTGGAATATTACATAAAACAAAATAACCCAGATTTATCTCAGAGGGTTAAAGACATTATCCTGGAGGCTCGCAGACCCTCCACAAGGAAGACTTATTCAGCCAAATGGAAAAGATACCTCATTTGGAGTGCAGCAAAAGGAGAAAATGTATCATTAGCAAACATAGCTAACATCCTGGAATATTTAGCAGAACTTTTCCACAATGGCCTGTCTTACTCCTCCATTAAGATTCATGCATCAGCAATTTCAGCAGAATACAACATGGATCCTCCAGTCTTCTCTCATCCTCTACTCAGGCAGTTTCTGAGAGGAATTAAAAATGTAAAGCCTCCAAGGAAGCCACCTTTGCCTACATGGGACCTTAACTTTGTGCTGGAAAAGTTAACACTTCCCCCTTTCGAACCAGCAGCAACAGCAGAATTACAGTTCTTATCTTGGAAAACTGCTTTCCTGCTTGCAATCACTTCAGCAAGAAGGGTTTCTGAATTACAGGCATTAATGGCAGTACAGCCCTTCCTTATCTTCCATCAGGATAGAGTGTCCTTGAGAACTAACCCTACTTTTATGCCAAAAGTGGTCTCCAGGGTATAATTGAACCAAGCAATCCATCTACCAACATTCTTCCCCAACCCACAGAACAGGGGGGAAAGACTACTACATACCTTGGATGTGCACAGGCAATTGCGCTACTATCTGGACAGAACCAAGAACAATAGAAAAACTGACCAGCTTCTGGTAGCATATGCAACAGGAATGGAAGGAAAAGCAATTTCAAAACAGACAATCTCAAAATGGATAGGAAATTGCATTAGATTTTGTTACTCTTTTTATGGAAAGACAACTCCAAAAAACATCAGACCTCACTCCACAAGGGCTACAGCCACTACTACAGCTTTCTTACGAGGAGTGGCTACCAAAGACATTTTAGAAGCTGCTACTTGGAGCTCCGTGCATACATTTGCCAAGCATTATAATCTACCTTTATACTCCAGATCCCGAGCAGGTTTTGCAACTGCTGTTTTGCAAGGGATCTTAACTACACCATAATCATCTTAGTGCCTCCTCCCCCAGTTTGGCTATGGTATTCTACCCATTTGTTAGGACTGCAGATGCATCCTTGAAGGACATAGTACAGTTTTGTACCTACCATAAATGTAGATGTCCGAGAGGTATGCATCTGCAGTCAGGATTACCCACCCTCCTTCCCCTCTGTGGTACTCCTAGGGTATTTGTCCATCTTGTAGCTAGCTGGGGGAATCTATTATGGTGTATTTGTTTGTATATATGTATATACATGTTTATTTTTGTTTGCTCTCTACTGTTTGGAATCATTTGCATTTATCCAAATTTAGCCTTCCTAGAGGGCACCTGGTATCTGGGGCAAGAAACACTGAGGAAAATGGCGTCGGCTGATGCCTTTATACCCAATTCACAGCAGCTATGACGTCGGGTGAAGTGCGACATCAGCCGAGGCCAGACCCAGACTTTGGAATCCAGCCGACCGAAGGGCTGCCTGAGGCAGGACAACCCATTTGTTAGGACTGCAGATGCATACCTCTCGGACATCTACATTTATGGTAGGTACAAAACTGTACTTTTTGTTACTTTGTCCACCTACAGCTAGATCCATGGCCACTTCTTTAGCCTTTTTTAGCAGAACATCAATTGATGAAATATGTGCTGCAGCCACTTGGTCTGAGACCTGCTACATTTGATGTTATGTGATCCTATCTTGCCTACATTCTGACTGATGGGTTCGGAGCCGATCCCTCGGCTCCGACTCGGCACGCTTATGCCAAAGAGCGAAGTCTCTTATTGGCTGAGCTTACTATATCCCAGGATGCACCACTACCAGTCCCCCAGATCTCGTTTGCCGCTAATCTGCGAAGACGTGGTCTCGAGCTGGCTGAGCTAAGTAGTAAATTTACTAACTTTTTTCTGTCAGGAATTTCTTGTTCTTGTCATAAAAAGCTGTTTTCACAGCTATTCTTCTCTTTTGTGTGTGTTTGGAGTTTATCAAAAGACTTTGTTGTGTGATTGGGTTGAGTTTGGTTAGGTCTCCTTCATCTAGGGCCTTCCTGGTCTTTCAACCCTTCTAAAACCTTACAGGGTTTCAAAGTACCCTTAGTATTTTGTGACGCTTTCTTTACCTAAGCGATAACTGTAGTAGGTAGTGTCAGTAAACAGAAAGTAGGTGATTTTTTCTGTCAAAGTTACTGATTGTTTTGCCATAATGTCTCAAAATCCTAGGCCTTCGGCTTTAAAAATGCACCAAATGCAATTTCAAAATGTCTATCACAGACGATCACTCGCTCTGTGTGTATTGTTTGGGTGCAAAACACTTACAGGAGTCATGCAGTGTGTGTCACGCTTTTTCCTCAAGGGTCCTCCAGGAGAGGAAAAATAAACTGATTCTTAAAGGGTTAATAAAACCTTCCTTTGAAGAAGCCTTGGCATCCTCTCCTTCTCCGACTAAAAAGAAAAGGGCGTCGGTTCCGACCAGTCCGTCGGATCCGACCTCCAAAAGACATAGGCAGGCTTCTCCTTCGGCTCCAAGGACTTCGGAGCCGAGGGCGGAACGGTCTGCCTCGATGCCACCAGTCTCGACTCCTCTGGTTTCGAGCCGATGGCTGGGGCATCGAGGCGGTCACCTTCGTCGGCTCCACTGGTCTCGGAGCCGACAAGGGTTGCCCGCTCAGACACTTCTTCCTCGGCGCCGAAGTCCACCTCGGCACCGATGGAATCTAGTGTGGGTATTCCTTCGGCGCCGATAGTCATCGGGTCGCCTCAGAGCCGGTCCCCTAGCCCTTTGGGGCCGTTGGAGAAGCCATCTCGAACCCGTTCAGTATCCTCTCGGTCTTCGAGGATGTCGGATTCAGATATAGACAGGGTGCTCCAAAGACTGTTCCAGTCTCCAGTCTTCCAAAAATTTGTTTCGGCTCCGACCCAGTTGGCTTCGGAGCCGATAGCCCAGGCCCATCCCATTGCTATTCCTCCTCCGACCGCTTTGGCTCCGTCGGAGCAGGTGCTGTTGGAGCCGGTGGAGATCTTAGGGTCGGCTCCGACCCTTACTCCAACCCGGGCCTTCGGGTCCGAGTTTGGTACACGGACTTCTTCGGCTGGACCCGGGGGTGATGTTTCGGGACCTATGCTTTCGGTTCCGAGCCTCCCTCTCGGTGCTTCGGCTGCGGGACTTCCGTCGGCTATCATGGCTCTGGAGACCGGACACTCCCAGGATTCTGGGGGTCCGGCTTTCAGAGCTATGAGGAGTGCCTTGGCCAAGTCTTCTTCGGCCATCTCTCCGGCTTTACCGGCACCTTCCCTGGGCGTGGAGACTGGGTCTTTGGCAGTTCCCCTGTCTGTAGGCAGTGGAGCCCCTGGGCCTGAGGTTACCCCCATTGGGGGTTCCCCTCCTCCTGAGGGTTCTTCGGAGTTATCTTCGGAGGAACCCCCAAGGAAGAGATCATGCAAGAGGAAGCACGTGGACTCCCCCGAGTCTATTACATCAGACACTGATCTTGATGATGCAGAGGGGTCCCCGAAGTCGTCCTCGGATGATGTCTCATTTGCAGACATCTTAGAGATCCTCAAACAACGAGGCGGCTGGATATCCAAACCCCCCTCTGCTGATGAGTCAGTGCTCCTCAAGGCCTTTGGGGCTCAGCCCTCCGCCTCCTGGGTGTCTCCGCCCTTCGACGAGCTTCTGGATTTAGTTTGTCGGAGGGCGTGGGAACATCCAGATACCGTGGAACCAGTCCCTTCTCGTCCAAATAAATTTTTGTCTGCCCCACCCGAGAAGGAGTTCCTCACTAAAGGCGTGGCTGTAGATGCCATGGTGGTGGCATCTGCTACACAACAGGACGTGGCAGAGGCTTCAACGTCCGTCCATCCTCCTAATAAGGAGTCTAGGAGCATGGACAGGATGGAAGCGCACCCTGACTTCAGCGGCCTTTACTTTAAGGTCTCTGAATTATTTGGCACACTTTACCAGGCTTCAGAGGGATTTGGTCAAGGAGTTGTCAGATTCCCTCGGTAACCTACCTGAGCAGCTAGCCCAGTCGGTTAGCTCTCAGTTGGCTATCCTTACGTCAATTTCTAACTCGTCCATGAGGCTCATTTCCTATGCGGCCGAAGGGGCGGGTAGAGCGGCAGGCACAGGCGTGGCTCTACGGAGACAAGCCTGGCTCCGCTTGTGTCAGTTCGGAGGCCTTCAAGTCTTCCTTCGCCGACGCTCCCTTTGATGGGTCCTCTTTGTTTGGACCTAAGGTTAAAGACACCCTTACCCACTGTGAGCAAGAGGGAAAAACTTTATCTGCCGTAGGTGCCCGTTATTCCACTCCCTTTCGGCCTTACCCCAAGGCTAAAGGAGGGGGGAAGATGTGGTTCCGTAAATCTCGTACGTTTTTCCCCCAACAGCAGGAAGATTCCCCTTCCAGAGGCAGAGGACGGGGAAATTTTTCTGGGAGACGCCGTCCCAGAGGCGGCAGAGGGCCCGCAATTCTGGAGACCGCGAGTCCTTTCGTGGCTCTTCAGCCTCCCACACATCATGAGGGATTGCCCGGCTGTGCTGCTCGAGCCAGTCGGGTGTCGTTTTGCCAAGCACCTAAAAGCCTGGGAGTCAATCACTCAGGACAGATGGGTGCTTCGGATCATTGCCGGAGGTTACACCATCCCATTCACATACTCACCCCACCGTCCAAAAAATCCCGGACCCACCACCCAGTCAAAGGGAAATGGCAGCCGCAGAAGCTTTAAAGCTGCTAGAAAAGGAGTCATCCAACCGTCCCCACAGACCAGATCGGATCAGGAAATTACTCCAGGTTCTTTTAGTGCCAAAAGACAGGGGACCTGAGACCAATATTGGATCTCAGCAGACTGAACCAATCCGTCACGAAATCCAAATTCGAATGGTCACGTTACAATCCATTCTCCCATTGTTGGAGAAGGATGTTTGGATGTGCTCCATAGACCTCAAGGACGCCTATTATCACATACCGATACATCAGGCGTCCAGGAGGTATCTGCGCTTCAGCCTGGGAGTCAGTCATTACCAATTTTGTGCTCTGCCCTTTGGTCTCACCACAGCCCCCAGGGTGTTCACCAAGTGTTTGGCAGTAGTGACGGCTCACCTGAGAAGTCTTGGATTCCAAGTGTTTCCCTATCTGGACGACTGGCTCCTGACTGCCACCACCAGGCATCTACTAATGGACAACCTCAAAGCCACCATCTCCCTGGGTGCTACCCTGGGGATTACATTCAATTGGTCAAAGTCTGTCTTGCTGCCCTCTCAGCGCATAAGGTTCATAGGAGCAGAGATAGACTCAAAATTGATGCGTGTCTTTCTTCCTGCCGAAAGGATCCAAACTTTACAGGGCCAAGTTCAAGCTCTGATCTCGAGATCCAAAGCCCCAGCCAGGATGGTTCTACAAGTTTTAGGTTCAATGTCTGCCACGGTTCTTTTAGTTCCTCTGGCAAGATTGCACATGAGGATTCTTCAGTGGCTGTTGTCAACTCAATGGTCCTTTCAGGATCTTCCCCTCAATCATCACATCATGATTACGGAAACATGCAAACGGGACCTTCGCTGGTGGCTTCAGACATCCAATCTAAATCAAGGAAGCCCCTTTGTTATTCCCTCTCCAGTGGTTACCCTGACGACAGATGCCTCCCAGATAGGGTGGGGGGGGCATTGTCTGGGCAGGTTAGTTCAGGGCTCCTGGCTTCCAGACGAAGCTCTTCTCCACATCAATGTGTTGGAGATGAGGGCTGTACTTCTATCCCTACAGGCCCTACACAAGTTTCTCCCTCAGGGCATCATCGCCATCCACACAGACAACATGTCGGTGGTCTGGTATCTGAACAAACAAGGAGGGACCAGATCTTACCCCCTTTGCAGAGAGGCCATGAGGGTGTGGGAATGGGCTGTAGCTACCAACCGCTTCTTGGTAGCGACCCACATCACCGGGAAATCAAATATATTGGCAGACAAATTGAGCAGGACAATTCTCTCTCCTCACGAGTGGTCCCTAAACGAAACAGTAGCAGCTCAGGTTTTCAGGAGATGGGGGATGCCGTGCTGCGACCTATTTGCAACTCCACTAAACACCAAGTGCAAAAGGTTCTTCTCCTTGACTCCACATCAGGGAATACCAGCTATGGATGCTCTAGCACAACCTTGGCCAACAGGGCTACTTTATGCCTTTCCTCCGATTCCACTTCTCTCCAAAGTCATTCAAAAAGCTTCTCAATTGGGGTCCGCAATGATACTGATTGCCCCATACTGGCCTCGTCAGGTATGGTTTCCTTACCTGAAGAAACATGCGGTGGACGATCCGTGGACTTTAGAGTTAATTCCGGACCTGCTAATTCATCAGTCGGGACAACAGCATCAGTCCCTTCGATCTTTGAAGTTAACAGCTTGGCTCCTCCACTTCCGACTTTAGTCAGAAGTCACACATTAGACCCGGAAGTGGTTCACATTTTATCTTCGGCCCACAAACCCACCACTAACAAATTGTACCTCAGTAAGTGGAAGAGGTTTGCTATCTGGGCTCAACTCAAGGGCTTAGACCCTATCACTGCTCCTATCCCAGAGGTTTTGAAATTTTTAACATCCCTATTTAATCAAGGATCTTCTGTCTCTACTATTAAAGTCCAACTAGCGGCAATCTCTAAATTTCACGAGTCCATGGATCCTCCATTGATGAGCTGCAGACTATGCAAAACTTTCATTAAAGGTGCGGGTCTGTTGAGACCCCCAGTTTTTCATCCTGCGCCTCCGTGGGATCTGGATTTAGTGCTTCGTGCATTGACATCTTCCCCTTTCGAACCGGCTGCTACATGTGAGTTAAAATATCTGTCTTGGAAAACTGCTTTCTTAGTTGCAATTACTTCTGCAAGAAGAGTTTCAGAGCTTCAAGCCCTGTCCATTAAGCCAGACTTGATTTTCCACAAGGACAGAGTATCTCTTAGGCCTAATCCATCCTTTGTCCCGAAGGTCTGTTCTAATCTTTGTCTCCAACAGTCCCTAGAGCTACCAGTTTTCTTCCCAAATTTCTCCAATGAAGCAGAATACACTCTCCATAAATTGGATGTTCACAGGCAATTACGCTTCTATTTAGACAGGACTCAGCAACTTCGTAAGTCAGACCAGTTGTTTGTGTCCTTCTCAGATAATAAATTGGGTCAAACCATCACAAAAGCTACTATTTCCAAATGGATTAGAGATTGCATAACTCAGGCTTATTCTTCTTCGAATAAGCAACTTACAACATCTATCAAAGCTCATTCTACCAGAGCTATGGCTACTTCTATAGC
Source organism: Protopterus annectens (assembly GCF_019279795.1). Taxonomy (NCBI): domain Eukaryota; kingdom Metazoa; phylum Chordata; order Ceratodontiformes; family Protopteridae; genus Protopterus; species Protopterus annectens. The sequence goes on along the minus strand of NC_056726.1, from coordinate 1,727,014,530 downwards.
TTTTCATTCCAAGCTCGCTATATCGGAGATTTGTGCTGCGGCTACTTGGTCCAATCCGCACACTTTCATTTCCCACTACAAATTGGATGTGGCATCTAAAGGACGAGCATCATTTGGTTCCACGGTACTCAGGAGTGTTTTCCAGTGAGCCACCCAGGATTCAGGTGCTAGGACGCGGTCCCATCAGTCAGAATGTAGGCGAGATAGGATCACATAACATCTTTTAGTTATGTACTCACCATAACTTCAGATGTTTGGGATCCATCTCTCCTACATTCCTAATACCCACCCTCCTTCCCCCTGCCTTGGAGATCAGAAGAGATTGAACGGTTTTGAGTTCTACTGTTTTATCTTGTTTCATCTGACGATGTTATATAAGCAGGGTGTGCATGTGTGCATGTATGCGGACAAACTAGATCTGGGGGACTGGTAGTGGTGCATCCTGGGATATAGTAAGCTCAGCCAATAAGAGACTTCGCTCTTTGGCATAAGCGTGCCGAGTCGGAGCCGAGGGATCGGCTCCGAACCCATCAGTCAGAATGTAGGCGAGATGGATCCCAAACATCTGAAGTTATGGTGAGTACATAACTAAAAGTTTTGTATTATAAATTGGATATTGCCTCCAGAAGCAAGGCATCCTTTGGCTTGACCGTGCTCAGGCATATCCTTCCTTTGGGGGGACTGTGACCCAACAGTGAGGAAGAATGAAAAGGACGACATCAGATGTACTTACCATAACTTTGCATCTGTGTTGTCCGTGTTCGTTCTTCCTTACTTTCCTCCCATTCATCCCTTAACCTTGGTATCTTCGTGAAGTTACCTAGAGGAATTTGGAACCCATAAATTCATGGCTTGGGCCCCAGATATTCTTTATGTTGTATTTCTGCCTGGTAATATTATCTATTAGGGCAGCAAACTTGATCTGAGGAGTTAGGGCAGGTATGATGCATTATGGGAAAGGGAGGAACTAGAGACTCTGATACTAAAGTCTTGTGAATGCGTCCGAATCTGATCCGAGGACCCAGCCATGAGGAAGAATGAAAATGGACAACACAGATGCCAAATTTATGGTAAGGAAATGATTTTTAAAGTGTGCTTATTCATTACACTCCCAAAATACATGTTCCCAGTTTTCTGTTTTCTTCCCCATCACATGTCCAACATTTAGCATCTACCTAAGCAAAAATTGTGTGTGCTTGGGATGTAAAAATACATATGCAAACACTTCTTTCTGCAAACACTACCAAACAAAAATCCTAAATGTTCTACACTTTTACATATTTGGGAGCCATACATGTCCCCCCATTGTTTTCTTGTAAATTACATATGCAATCTCTCTTTCCAATCTTTTCTAACCTCCTGTGGTTGGTTCCTTTAGTTATCGTGCAGTATTGTATATGTCCTACTAATTATCCATTTTTAACAGTAGATCTGATGTCCCCCCTAATTCTGCTTCACTGATGGGTTATGAATCAGGTCCTCAGATACGACTCTGCCACCTTCAACAGACACTAGCTTCCAGGCTCAAGTTCCTCCTTTACCCATAATCCTCTGCCTCCTCAGATCTCTTTTGCCACCTGTGCGTACAGTCGTGTTCTGCAGTGCTCAGAGTTTATTCTCAGCAAAGTGACATTTTGCTCTTAATATTTTTCTACTTTTAATATTTAAAAGCTTATTTCTTTATAAAACTTCTTCCTTTCCTATTTAGTGTTCAGGGGCATTGGGTCTGTCTTTCTCAGTCTTCCTATTTTTCCTGTCCCTTCAGGCCTTGGCCCTTTCTTTAAAGAAAAATATATATAATATAATATAATGTAATACAATATATTATAATATAATATAATAGAATAGAATATATATTATGCAATATAATATATTGTAATATAATGTAATATAATATATATAATGCAATATAATGTAATATAATATAATGTAATATATTATAATATAATGTAATATATTGTAATACAATTAATATAATTATTTTAATATAATAGTATATAATAAAATTAGTATAATACAATATAGTAATATAATATGATATTATATAATATAGCTTTTCTTTTTAGGATTGGTTGCCTTAGGGCATTGTGTAGCTTTACATGGGTAAGCCAACTGGTTTTAAGGGGTGCTCTGAGTGTGATAGAAAAGTCCCGTACTCAGAATGCACATCACAGATGTGTTTATTGTTTGGGGGCTGCTCACTTGGATTCCCCTTGCAAGATCGGTGAGGGTTTCAGTCCTCAGGTGGTCCAGGAAAGTAGAAATAAGCTAATTTTAAAAGGGCTTCTGCCTGTTCAACTTCTCCAGGGGGCTCAATCCCCCTCTAAGGACTTTAAAGTCTCCAAGGCAAAAAAGCGTTGACATAGAGTCCAGGGCATCCTCTGAGCCTCCTAAGATCGCTAAAGAATCTGATCTGAGGATGTCGACACCTAGATCCAAGTCGGCTTCCTCGAATCCGATAGACTTGATGGCTCCGAGTGAACCTGTTTCCGGACCGATTACTTTGTCAGATCCTACCAGTTTAGGTCTGACCTTTCAACCTCTTTCTCAGACCTGTAAATCCCTGGATCTGAGATCTAGTATTCGTTCACCTGGGAGATCCATAAGATCAGTTTCTCCTACGATGCCGACCAAGACTTTGCAAACACCTAGACATTCAAGACCTTCCCGTGGCTTCTTTTAGATCCTCTAGGAGCCTTTATGATGAAGTGGACAAAATGGTTAAGGCCATTATCAAGGCTCTGATCCAGATGGGGTACTTTCAGCTCTGCCCCCCTCTTGGATCCAATAGGTCCCTACTACTACTTTTTCTCCTTCTCTGATCCGTATAGTGGTTTTGGATCCCCAGGACAGCAGTCTACCGAGGGATTTGGGGTGTGATCAGGAGGACCTCTGCTTCCTCAATGCTGACCATGACCTTGACTACCTCTGTTCTGAGATCCTTGGATCAGAGCAAGTCCCAGGTCCATGATGTCGCTGCCAGATCCAAGAGGCGAGGTTAGACTCCAGTTTTGCTAGATCTTTCCCTCTCCCTAGGAGCTTCGGCACTCAACAGTGAGGGGCTCTGGGGTGTTCTTGTCTTCCTTCCTTGGTGGCTTCGGCTCCGAGGGAGTGGGGGTGGGTATCCCCAGGGCCTTCAGCTGGCAGAGTTTTAGAAAAGGCTTTCCTCTGCGAACAGAGCTCCGGAAACTGTGACTTCTGCTCCTCCCTATGTCCCTGTATCGGATCTGGGTGTTCCACCTTTATTTCTTCCCAGAGTCAGCCCACTTCTAAGGACCTTAAAACTCTTTCACCTGAGGTTGCCCCCTTCCTCTTCAGACTCCTCGCATGAATATCCCACAGAAGAGATCACACGGAAGAGGATATGCAAGAGAAGGCACTTGGACTGCCGTATGGATTCCCTCATTGAGGATGGGCACTACTATGAATGAGAGAGATCCCCCAAATCACCACTGGACAATGTCTTCTTTGTGGACATCTTAGAAATCTTAAAGCAAAGAGTTGGCTGGTCGTTCAAAACTCTTTGGAGGAGTTTGTATTCTTGGAGGCCTTTCAGGCAGGCTCCTTCGGAGGAGTCAGTATTCTTGCAGGCCTTTCAGGTGGGCCTGTCTACATCTTTGGTAGTCCACCTGGTGGATGCTGTTATTGATCTTGTTGCTTGTCGGGCCTGGAAGGAGCCGAACACCACAGAGTATGTGCCAAAACATCCAGGTAAGACTCTTTTTCTATCGTTTTGGAGCAAGGGCATTCCTCTTGATGCTATGGTGGTGGCAGCTGCTACTAAGTAAGAGCTTTGCACATCAGCGCTCGACTGTCCACCCACCGAACAGGGAGTCCAGAGCACTGGACAGGTTCAGGAAGCGCACATTCGCCTCCGGGACTTTTTGCTTAGAGAGCTTAATTTCTTGGCACATTTTATTCACCTACAGAGAGATCTAGTGAAGGAAATCTGAGTCCTTGGTGGAGTGTTTGCCTAAGGAGGAGCTAGATAAACCTTCTCCAAAGCTGACCACTCTTATTTTCCTAGCAAACTCTTTCATGAAGCTAATTTTCCATTCAGCGGAAGGATCCTCCAGGGCAGCCAGCACTGGCGTTGTGATACGCAGACATGCATGGATGAGGATTTGTGATTTCGAGGAGCCCTTTAAGGTGTCTCTTTGTTTGGCCCATCAGTGAAGGATGTCATGAACCACAGCAAGCAAGAGACATTGGCTGCCGTGGGGATCAAATTTTCCACCCGTCTAGAAATCAGGGGGAATAAGAAAACTTGGTTCTGAAAATCACAAGGTTCCTTTCCTTATCAAAGTGGAGAGTACTCTTCCAGAAGCAGAGGAGGCTTTAATGGGAGAAGCCGCCCTAGAGAGGGGTCCGCAAAATCAGGGCTTTAGGGAACCCTTTTCCAACAAGCCCTTTCAGCGCTCCTGAAGTGCTTGCTGACTGTCCGACTCTGGAGGCAGTTAGGGGCCATTTTTCCCTGCACCCAGGTGCCTGGGCCCAAATAGCATTGATGCTTGCGTGCAAAGCATAATATCCAGAGGCTACTACATTCCCTTCCCTTCTCTCTTCCCACCTCCAAAGTTTCAAAAGAAGCTCCTTTACATTCCAACAGCCAGAGGGAGTTGGCAGTTCCACAGATCAAAATGTTACTCCAAAAGAGAGTCATCCAAGAGGTCTCAGCCGAACTGAGAGGATCCAGAACTTGCTCCCATTTCTTTTTGGTGCCAAAGAAAACAGGGGACCTAAGGCCTATCCTAGACCTAAGCAAGCTCAGCCTATACGTAAAGAGATGTTTTGGATGGTTATGGTTCAGTCCATCCTTCCGCTACTAAGGAAGGACGATTGGATGTGCTCTGTGGACTTAAAGGATGCGTACTATCACATAAAAAGACAGCCACTCCAGAAGTCAACTGCTGTTCTGCATGGGAGCCAATCGCTTCCTATTCAGAGCCCTCCCCTTTGGACTCACCACAACCCCCCAAGCATTTACCAAATGCATGGCAGTGGTTGCAGCTCGTCTGCAACTGCAAGAGTTTCAGGTATTCCTGTATCTGTGACTATTGGCTTCTAACTACCCCCACTCAGTGTCAACTTTCTCAGGCCAGAGACAATCAAAATCGGATTTCCTATGATCTAGGCATCATCATAATCTCAGACAAGTCACAACCATTACCTCTTTAAGCCTTGGAATTCATTGAGGCTCAACTGAATACAGTTACGCAAGTAGCCTCCTTGCCCCAACATCGTATCAACACTTTGACTCTTCAGGTACAAGTTGTATTATCTCATCCATCTCCTCTTGCCAGATTGATACTATGAGCCCTGGGATCTATGGCAGCTGCCATAATTTTGGTACCTCTAGCCAGATACTAAATGCACATTCTGCAGTGGACACTGGCTGTTCAGTGGTTAATTTTGCATCAGTCCGTCTCTTCCTGTGTGCCGTTGTTTGCAGAAGCCATTTAGAGTGGTGTATTCGTTCGATCTTTCTGTAGGCAGACCTTGGATTCCTCTCCCTCCAATAGCCATAGTGACCACGGACGCTTCCCACCTAGGGTGGGGGGGCATTTTGAGGGGAAGATAGGGTCCAAGGCCACAAGGACTCTCCTAGAGGCCAGATTGCATGTAAATGTCCTGGAGATGCAGGCTGTCTTCCTATCGTTGCAAGCCTTTCAAGACCGTACTATTGCGATTCACACTGACAACATGTTAGTCTGCTGGTATATCAACAAGCAAGGAGGAACCTGTACATACCCACTTTGCAGAGAGACCATTAGAGTTTGGGAATGGGCGAATGTGAAGTTGTTCTTTCTCACCTTCGTTCTTACTTTGGCTCCGACTTGGCCAAATGTTAAAGCTCGAGGTCTTCAAACAGCTCGTGGCCTACTCCCTATCCCATGATGCAATCGTGCTGCCCTCTGATCTCGTTTGCTGCTGCAACAGATCGGGTGTTCATTGAACAGCTCTGACCAATATTGGAAAACATGTGATATTTTTCTAGATAAAAAATGTTTTCATTCCTGTTCGTTACTTGTTGGATTACATTTAGCTACCTGAGACACTTGTCTCTTAGTGATATTAGAGTGCTTTTCTTATTTTTCTTGAGGCCGATTATTTCTAGATTTATTTATAGATATTAACTAGACTAGTTAGATCTAGATAGCTTAGATTTAGCTAACTTTGCTCCCTATCCTTTTCTGCTTTATCAGTAGCCCAGTTTTTATTAGGGCATTAATATATTTTTGCTCTTACTTGCAGTTACATTTTATTCAACCCTGCAGATCTGAAGTAGGAGATTCATTTGTCTGCAACCTGTGGGTTATGGATCCGATATCGGATCCGAACCGGCATGGTTTACCAGCTATGGATCCGAGCTCTCAGCTCCTCCCCTCACCCATAATGCCCTGCTCTCCCTACATGACCTCAGATCTAGTTTGCCGCGCTGGTGACCAGATTGGTGTTCTTGAGCTCTACAGCTAAGTGGTTTTCTAAAGTTTTTCTAGTGTTAAAATTTAATTTTTTTTATGAAAGTTTGAGTGAAAGTTTAGGCTCCCCTTTTGATAGTTAAACTTGTTTAGTTAATTTAATATTTTTTACTTAGTTTTCCTCCCCTTGCTGGTAGCGTAGTGTGTGTTTGGGCCTGTTGTGTGTTTAGTTTACTTTTACTATTTACCTTTAGTTTAAGTAATATCTAAGCTCTTAGGATGTCAGAACAACCTAAGGCTGTTTTTTCGAAGTGCTCCGAGTGTGGCCATAAGCTTTCCCCTGCTGATGGCCACACTCGGTCCGTTCGATGCCTTGGGGTTGAACACCTCACTTCTGGATGTTCCATTTGTGCAGAGTTCAACCCCAGGGCATTGAAGGAGCGGAGGTCTAAGCTGGTCCTGGCGGGACTTTTGCCCCTGGACTCGGCTCCGACCTCCGCTCCTTCAGGGGGAACCGTGTCTACGGTTACCTCCTCTCCGGCTCCCCCTCCTCCTCCTGGGACTCAACCTCCCTGTAGTGGTTCGGAGGAGAGGGAAGCTAGAAAGAAGGACCGGAGGGAGAAGCACCATAAGCGGCGGGCCGAGACCTCTGTTTCGGCCCCGCCTGCCAAGCGGGCTTCCCCTCCGGCCTCCTTGTCTGCTGGTTCTCCCCCTCCTCGGCTCCGGTCACCCGTGTGCTTTTCACCGGGACCTGAGGAAGAGGAGACCCGATCTCCGTCGAGGCTATCCAGGAGGCACTCAAGGCCTACCTCGGTAGCCTCGTCGAGATCGACCTATAGCTTATCAGACGCTGATCTGGACCGGATGATGAGAAGGTTCATCCAGGCCCAGATGGGAGTGCTCTTGCCTCCCCCCCTCTGGGGAGCTCGACCTTTCTTTAAACCTATTGCTCCTTCTCCGACCCACTACCCGGGTTCGGAGCAGTTGGAGCCGAGCAGCTTCGGAGCTGGGGGTGGGTCGGCGCCGATAGTACTCGGTACTTCGGATCCGACCCTGCCCTCGAGTGCTTCGGATCCGACCTCTCGGAACCTGGATCCGAGCTTCGGATCCGGGGGGATCAGTGCTCCTTCGGCGCCATCTGTGTTGGAGCGCACTGTCCCGCGGATCCGGAAAGCGCCCGGCTCCGATCCACTCCTCAGATCCGAGGGGGAGCCGATTGTCGGATCCTTTGGTCGAGGTCGGCTCCCCTTCGGCGTTTGATGTAGTGGAGAGGGCCCTGTTGAGGGTCTCCGGACCCCCGGCACTTGCTTCGGCTCCGTCCCGCGCTCCATCTGCACTGGGTCAGGCTTCCACCATCCGGCCTTTGGGACAGCCCGCTCCTTTGCCCCAAGTTGTTCCTTTGGAACAGGTCACTGTTTGCGAGGAGTCCTCTGACAGCCCCGGAGGATGCCCCCGCAAACATACGTGCAAAGGAGGCACATTGACTCCCGAGTCTCTCACGGAAGACACGGACTTGGAGGAAGGGGAAGGCTCCCCAAGATCACCCCCTGAGGATGTCTCATTTGGAGACATCATGGAAATGCTCCGCATAAGGGGGGGGTCTGCCCCCAAGTCTTCCTCGGACGAGTCCGTGTTCTTGGAGGCATTTGAAGCGGGCCCGTCTACCTCTTGGGTGTCCCCTCCTGCCGACCCCCTGGTGGACCTCATTACCACCAGGGCGTGGAAGGAACCGGACACCGTGGAGCCAATCCCAAAAAGGCCCGACCGTATTCTCAGTCCCCCGGCTGACCGTGCCCATTGGAGTAAGGGGCCTCCGGTAGATGCCATGTTGACGGCGGCTGCCACCAAGAGGGAACTTGCTCAGGAGAGTCCCTCAGTCCATCCCCCGAGCAAGGAGTCTCGGATGATGGACCGCTTGGGGAAGCGGATGTTTAGTTCGGCGACCTTTTCAGTAAGAGCGCTGAACTACCTGGCACATGTGATTAGGATGCAGCGCGATCTTATTAAAGAATACGCTGCATCCCCCCCAGAGTCCATGTCGGAGGAGGACAAAGTATTGCACTCCACCCGCATGGCCACTCTTAGGTCCGTCACTAATACCTCTATGCGGTTACTGTCCCACGCTACGGAAGGTGCTGCTAGAGCCTCAGGGGCAGGCCTAGTTACTAGACGTCAGGCCTGGCTCCGTCATTGCGATTTCACGGAGCCCTTCAAGGCGTCATTTGCGAACTCCCCCTTCGATGGTTCTGCCCTCTTTAGCAAATCTGTTCGCGATACCTTGACCCAGAGCGAGAAGGACGGGAAGACACTGTCTGCCATCTGAATCCGCTTCTCTGTGCCCCAGAGGCCCTATTCTAGGAACCAAAAGGGCCAGAAGAAGATGTGGTTCCGGAAGTCGCAGCAATCCCAGCCCGCTCCGGACAACCAGTCCTTCCGTGGCAGAGGAGGACAGGGAGGACGCCGCCCCAGGGGCAGAAGGGCTCCCAGGAACTTCGGGTCCAGAGAACCCTTCTCTGAACGGCCCGCGCAGCAGCCCTGAAGAGTTGCCCGACTGCTCCACTCTGGAGGCAGTCGGGGGATGTTTTTCGGAGCACCTAGCGGCATGGGAGTCCATAACAACAGACCGCTGGGTCCTCCAAATCGTATCCAGAGGATACCGTATCCCGTTTCGTCACATGCCAAAATTGAAGTCCCTCCCCGACGTCCCACCCGGTCAGTGGGAGGCCACTTTGGCAGAAATTGGCCGTCTGCTAAAGAAAAGAGCCATCCAGCCCGTCCCCCCAGACCAGATTGGATCAGGGTTCTACTCCAGGTTCTTTTTAGTGCCAAAAAAGATGGGGGATCTAAGACCAATTTTAGACCTTTCACTCTTGAACCTGACAGTCCCCAAAGAGAAATTCCGAATGGTTACGTTGCAGTCTATTCTCCCCCTTCTGGGAGAAAATCACTGGATGTGCTCCATAGACCTCAAGGATGCGTACTACCATATACTAATGGACAGGCGCTCCAGGAGGTTTCTCCGCTTCCGGCTGGGAGCCAGGCACTACCAATTCTGGGTCTTTCCCTTTGGTCTCACCACAGCCCCCATGGTGTTCACCAAAGTATTAGCAGTGGTAGCGGCCCACCTGAGGCTTCAGGGGGTGCAGGTCTTTCCCTACCTGGACGACTGGCTTCTCACCGCCCCAACAAGGCATCTACTACTATTGGCGCGAGACTCCTTTCTCCATCTTGCTCCCCGTCTGGGCATCACAATAAACACAGAAAAATCCAACCTAGCACCCACGCAGTGCATAGATTTTATAGGTACCAGGTTAGACACGAGGAGATTAAGAGCCTTCCTCACTGCGGACAGAATTCAAAATCTGCAGCTCCAGGTGCGGGCCATTCTCCACTCAAGCTCAGTACCGGCGGAGTTGGTCCTGAGGGCCCTAGGGTCCATGGCGGCAGCAATAGCTCTTCTTCCTCTCGCCAGGTTCCATATGCGCATCCTTCAATGGACACTCCTAGTTCAGAGGTCGTATCTTGCTCTTCCTATGCATCATCCCATTGCGATCAGCAAGGCTTGCAAGCGGTCCCTCCTGTGGTGGCTACACTCTCCAGATCTCCACGGAGGCCGCCCCTTTTGTGCTTCTCCCCCTCTCGCCACGGTGACCACGGACACCTCCTGCCTCGGGTGGGGGTGGGGGGGGCATTTTGCAGGCCGGACGGTCCAAGGCACGTGGAACGATTCAGAGACCTCACTGCATATCAACGTTCTAGAGATGAGAGCAGTGCTCTTAGCGTTGCTAGCACTTCAGGCCTTTCTTCCCTTGGGAACAATTGCAGTTCAATCAGACAACATGTCTGTTGTCTGGTATATCAACAAACAAGGAGGAACCAGGTCTTACCCTCTTTGTCGAGAAGCCATGAGAGTGTGGGAATGGGCAATCTCCACCAACCGCTTTCTCATAGCAATGCATATTCCGGGTCGGTCCAACATCCTGGCGGACAAACTCAGTCGCACCATTCTCACCCCTTACGAGTGGTCTCTCAATACTCAGGTAGCGGAACGCATCTTCGCATGGTGGGGAACTCCTTGTTGCGATCTTTTTGCGTCTCCCTCAAACACCAAGTGCAACAGTTTTTTCGCTCTAATACCTCCTCCCGGAGGTACCCCAAGAGACGCTCTGGTGCATGCTTGGCCACCCGGTCTTCTTTATGCTTATCCCCCCTTGCCTCTGATGCTCCAAGTTCTTCAGAAAGCCTCTCGGTTGGGGTGCAGAATGATTCTCATTGCTCCATTTTGGCCTCGACAGATCTGGTTCCCTTTCCTAAGGTCTCACTCAGTGAATCCTCCTTGGATTCTAGATCCCATTCCGGATCTGATATCTCATCCATCCCGCTTATCACCCCCGAACCTGGACAACCTGAAGCTGACCGCTTGGCTGCTCCAGTTCCACTCCTGATCAGGACTCCCGGTATTTCGTCCCCTGTTAAGGCCATCCTGGTGGCGGCTCATAAACCATCCACTAGGAAAGTCTACCGCAGTAAGTGGAAACGATTCTCCTTGTGGGCGGAGCGGCAAGGCCTAAACCCCTTCACAGTTCCCCTTCCTCTAGTGCTTGACTTCTTAACCACTCTTTTCAATGATGGTGCCAGCAGTTCCACGGTCAAAGTACAACTTGCGGCAATTTCTCATTATCATATTGGTCATGACTCCAGTCCACTGATGTCTGCCAAATTGTGTAAGATTTTCCTAAAAGGTACTTTCCTTCTCAGGCCCCCTGTAAAGCAAGTGGTTCCTCCTTGGGACCTTTCTTTGGTCCTCCAGGCCTTGACTGCTCCCCCCTTCGAACCGGCGGCTACGGTAGATCTGAAATTTTTATCTTTCAAGACGGCCTTTTTAGTAGCCATTACCTCGGCCAAGAGAGTCTCAGAACTTCAAGCATTATCAGCCAAACCTCCTTACTTGGTCTTTCATCCGGACCGTGTATACCTCAGGACCAACCCGTCCTTTCTTCCTAAGGTAGCTTCTGAAGCAAACGTTAATCAATCCATTAACCTCCCTGTTTTCTTTCCTAAATATCAAAACAAGGGTGAATACAAGCTTCATTCCTTAGATGTTCACAGGCAACTTAGATTTTATCTAACCAGGACGGCTGGTCATAGGCAATCCGACCAGTTGTTTATTTCCTTTGCTAAATTTAATTTGGGCAAGCCAATTTCTAAAGTCTCATTATCTCGCTGGATTTCACAGTGCATCTTATTGGCTTATCAAGCTTCTGGAAGGCCCTCACCGGAGGGTGTACATGCCCATTCAACCCGGTCAGTCTCTACCTCGGCCGCCTTTAAGGCTAGGATTCCTCTAGATGATATTTGTGCAGCAGCCACTTGGGCTTCAACTCATACCTTTATTTCCCACTACAAGTTGGATCTTACATCTAGGGGTAGAGCATCCTTTGGCTCCGCGGTGCTCCGGAATATCCTTCCATGATGGCCGCCCAAGATTCAGGTAGCTGGGGACTCTGTCCCACAGGTTGCCGACAAATTAATTTCCTACTTCAGATTTAGAAGTTATGTACTCACCATAACGTTCCATCTGAGTAGGTGTATTCATTTGTCTGCAACCATCCCGCCCTCCTATCCCCCTGGCCTTTTTCAGTTTCCTGCATATTAAGTGTTACCCTTTTCAGGGTGTTCATGCTGTTGGCAAACTCGATCTGAGGTCATGTAGGGAGAGCAGGGCATTATGGGTGAGGGGAGGAGCTGAGAGCTCGGATCCATAGCTGGTAAACCATGCCGGTTCGGATCCGATATGGGATCCATAACCCACAGGTTGCAGACAAATGAATACACCTACTCAGATGGAACGTTATGGTGACTACATAACTTCTAATTTTTATTAGGGTTGTATAATTATTGTTGAACAGTTTGGTGTGTTACATAGTTATTATAGATTAGTTTTAGACCCTCTTTTATTGAGGCTATTTCTTAATGTATGAATATATATATATATATATATATATATATATATATATATATATATATAATTTTTTTTTTTAGGTAATTTACAGTTGACAAGAGTGATGTCTGAAAAAGCTAAATTTGGGTTTAAGAAATGTCTGAAATGTGGACAGAAGATAGCCGTTAGACATGGGCATATAAATTGTGTTTATTGTTTAGGTGAGCTTCACCTGCAGGAAAATTGTGCCGTCTTGACACTGTTTTAGCTCTTGCATTCTTCATGAACGCAAGAGTAAACTAATGGCAAGAGGTCTCTTGAAATCTTCCTTTCAAGAAGCCTTAGACAAGGACAAGTCCACTAAATCTTCCAAAACTGTATCTACAACCTCATCGTCTGAGTCGGAGCCGAAAAAGGGCTCATTGACTTCCACATCTAAATCTAGTAAGGCTGCCCCATTGGTTCCTAAGCCTATGGAGTCGGAGGTAATTGTGGTCAGTAGGAGCCGGTCCCCAGCTTTGGAGCTGGTATCTCCCACTTTAAAATCTCCTCAAGACTATCTGATGTGGATCGAGTGGTATGAGACTTCTACAGTCACAGGCACTAGCCAGAATTCTGTTGGTTCAACCCTTAGGGCTTCGGAACCGATCCAGACTCAACCAGTTTCTTCAGTTTGTCTTCCGATTCGACCTGAAATATCAGAGCTAGAGTATTCAGAACCGATGATTGTGGAACCGTCGGAGCCGACACCCATTGGGCTTTCGGTTCTGACTACTCTGACCTCTTAGACCCACCTTAGAGTCTAGGAGCCAACACTCGCTGGCCGGGTCTGGAGAATATAGTCGTACCAATCTTTCTGTGCTGACTTTGCTTCTCGGGGCTTCGGCTCGGGTGACTTCTGCACCTACCTCTGGCTCAGAGCCTGCAGTTTCTGTGCCGCAGAGGCTCTGTGCCGCAGAGGCTGCCTGTTTCTACGGATCCAGGCATCTCTTCGGTCCGGAGCTGCAGGGCTTTCGATGCTATGAGGAGAGTGTTGTCCCCTCAGGCATCCACATCATCGGTACCAGCAATCTCCTCCCCTAAAGTTCCTGTGTCTGTCTCTGCTTCACTGATCCCTCAAAAGCATAGAGACCCGGAGTCTCGGGTCCCCCCATCAGATGAGCCCTGTTCTTCCGGGATCCCCCCCCCAGATGCTCCCTCTTAGGAGGTTGTCAGGAAGTGAACTTGCAAGAGGAAGCATCTGGATTCCCCTCAGGAATCCATTACATCAGATACTGACTTAGATGAGTCAGAAGGGTCCTCGTGGTCCCCCTCTGAAGATATCTCTTTTGGTGATATCTTAGAAATCCTAAAACAGAGGGGTGGCTGGAATCCCCTTAACCCTACTGATGAGTCAGTACTCCTGAAGACTTTCGGGTCTCAACCCTCCACCTCTTGGGTGACTCCGCCCTTTGAAGAGTTGATGGATCTTCTCTCTTGAAAGGTGTGGGAGTCCCCGGATACCACAGAACCAGTCCCTCAGAGGCTGATTAAATTTATAACGTCACCTGAGGACAAGGCTTTCCTTACAAAAGGAGTAGCCGTTGATGCTATGGTGGTGGTGGCGGCCACCAAGAAGGAGCTATTGGAGACCTCCACATCTGTTCATCCTCCTAATAGAGATTACAGGATCATGGACCGTTATGGAAAGCACATGTTTAGTTCAGTGGCCTTTACTCTTCGATCCCTGAACTGTCGCACACATTTCACCAGACTACACAGAGATCTCCTTAAGGAGTTAGGAGATACTCTACAGAGTACAGTAGGTGGGGGGGGGGGGTCTCGGATAAGGTAACCTCCCAGATTGCTACCCTAAATTCCCTTATAAACTCTTCCATGCGTCTGATGTCATATGCGGCTGATGGAATGAGTAGGGCAGCGGGTACAGGAATTGCTTTTAGGAGACACTCCTGGATGCGCTTATGATGTTCATAGTGTTACCCTGCTGCAGTCATCACACTTGGGTTATCCTTTCATCAGGCGGTCCCGCAGTCGGCCTGAATTCCAAAGTCTTGGTCTGGCGTCTGTTGCTGTCGCTTCTTCCCTGACATCAGTGCGCCAGGGGTATATAGGAGGCATCCGACGCGATTTTCTCCAGTCTTTCTTTCCACGTGGTGCCCAAAGTAGAAGCGGTTCGCAAGTGCCGGTCGGCCGACTCCTGAGATTTTCGAAGTCTATTTTCAGATCCGAAGTCTTCAATAAAGCTAAGTACCCCGTTGGGGAAACTTTTCTTGCCTCAGACCGATGTCAGAAAAAGTTAACGATTGTAATTTTTGTGGGAAGCAAATACCTCATAAGGACTTTCATTCTTATTGTATACCTTGCCTAGGCCCAGACCACGATGTCACTGGTTGTCGGTTTTGTGCTAGGTTCTATAAACGAACTATAAAGCGACACTTTGATTTCGCACGACACTACTTCGGTAGAAAATTTAATTACACTATGCCATCGGAGCAACCGACTACCGGCGTGCAGAAAAAACGCAAAGATAAGAACAGGCAGCCTAGATCCAAGCCTGACTCAGAGGCCTCGGCTGGGCTGGTCTCCGGTTCACCGGTTTTCAGTGAGGCGCCTACGCAGCCCCTGGCTACCGCAGAATCAGAACCCCAGACCGCTTTGGATTCTCCGGTGGAGAGTTCTAGGCCGATGCAGCCATTTTCTTTAGGCCCTACCGACAACACTGCAGAAGGAGAAGCCGGTGCTGCAGAAACACCTTCGGTTTCTGAAGGTGTCTTCAGACCAACCTCTCTCACCATAAAATCTTTTGCTAAGCTTAAGACTCCTCTAAAACCAAAAAAGACTGCACTTCAGTCTCCAGTTCAAGGCCCCATGCCTAAGAAACGGATGCTTAAAATGGCTGAAGATCTGATTTCTTTAGTCAGGGGTTTCCATCCCCCACCCGACAAAAGGCCTAGACAAGAGGAGGATTATGCCTCCTCTGATCAAGTGTCTATTTTTTCAGGCTCCTCTGAGGAACAAGATTACTCCTTTCCCCCTTAAGAAGATTCTGATGCTGAGGATTCCATTCCCTCAGCTTCTCCCCCTGAAGACTATTCCTTTGGGGAAACCTTACATACCATGAGGGAACATTTCCACTGGGAAGGTCAGGACTACTCCGACTCAAAGAAAAGGCTCCGAGAGTTTCTTTTGCTCCCCCAGCATAGACCACTTGCTATCCCCCCAGTTTTAGACATTGTGGATGATGTTTACTTAGAATCTAGTCTCAATCCAGATTCTCTGCCTCCTGCTCCAGCCAAACCAGATAGATACTATAGAGTGCCTGACTTGCACAAATTCCTTTACAAAAGCCCTGTTGCTGACCCAGACACTATCTCCCAGGGTCCCGAGGGGGCTAAGGCTTCTATGGCTAAAATCCTGTACCCTCTGAAAGGGACTCCAGAGCACTAGATAGGTGGGGGAAGAAGGTTTACACCTCAGCTACTCTAGCTATGAGAGCACTAAATTGTCAATTTCACATGCTTAAATACCAGAAATTCCTAATGTCTCAAATAAAACAAAAGATGGGTACGCACCCTCAACAGTCTGAATTCAAGGAAATGCAGGATCTGTTGCATGCAGCTGAACAGGTGGGCAAACATACTTTACAATGTGGATTTGATTCCTTGGAAGCTTCCTGTAGAGCAGCTGTTACTGGGTCTGTTATACATAGGCATGCTTGGTTAGAGGAACAAACTCTGCCTGATCATGTTAAAGCAAAGTTACTAGATGTACCCTTACAGCAGGATGTCCTATTTGGGGTTAAAGCAGAAGAAGTCTTAAAGAAAATGGAGGATAAGGCAAAATCTATGCAAACGGTCAAAGATTTCTTACAGGTTCAGCCCCCACGCTTCAGCAGAAATTGGCCAACAAAAAATTGGTCCTTTCCAGCTACTAACAGACCACAGTGGGGTAAATACAGACGCCCAAGGGGCAGAGGACAAGCACAAACCCATTACAAACCTCGACAATGGGGCACTGCAACACAGAAGGGAGGAGAAGACAGGTCCCAAACTACTAGAAGGCAAACACAATGACTTAAACCTCAAATTGCCAAGCAAAACTCTCTTGGCAGCTCCCTTGGGAGGAAAATTAGCACTTTTACAGACAACTGGCGCATCATCACAAAGGACAAATGGGTCCTAGACATTATCTCACAAGGATACAGATTCCATTTACACACCTTGCCAACGATAAAAGGAATGCCAAACCTGCCACAAAATCAATGGGCAGAGGCATAAAAAAAAATTACAGCTCTCATGAACATGAGAGCCACTCAACTGGTACCTACACAGGAGCAAGGCCAAGGATTTTACTCAAGGCTCTTTCTAGTCCCCAGAAAGGACAATGCTTGGAGACCCATTCTGGACCTTTCAATTCTAAACACCTTCTTACAAGTACCCAAATTCAAGATGCTAACACTACAGCAGCTTCTTCCTATGTTGGGCAAGAAAGCATGGCTATTAACGTTGCACCTCAAGGAGGCATACCTGCATGTCCCTTTCAGACAAAATTGCAGAAGATACCTCCGTTTCATTGCAGGTTCAACCCATTACCAATTCTCTGCACTGCCCTTTGGCTTATCCACTGCGCCCAGGGTCTTCACAAAATGCCTGACAACAGTAATTGCATACTGCAGACAAAGAGGAATTCAAATATACCCATACCTGGATGACTGCCTCATCCAAGCAGAAAGCAAGGACATTCTTTTACAACATCTGGCTTTTGTAAAACACCTAAGTTGCCTAGGGTACACAGTAAACGAAAAGAAATCAAAACTAGTACCCTCACAAAATATGACATTCCTGGGTGCCAGCTTGAATACAATGGCCCAGATGGCTTATCTGTCAGTACTCTGGGAAAGGACCATTATTTTGATAGCCCCTTACTGGCCTCATCAAGTTTGGTTCCCCTTTCTGCAGCCTCATCTACTGGAAAAACCATGGATCCTGGACCAAGTTCCAGATCTTCTGATACATTCATCAGGGGTTCTTCATCCTGCAATTCATACCCTAAAATTGACAGCTTGGCTGCTCCAGTTCCACAGTTTATCACCTGCAACATCCTAATTTCTTCTCATAAATCTACTAGGAAACTATACCTTAGCAAGTGGAAAGGATTTTCAATATGGAAGTCAGATAATGTTGATCCATATATGGCTTTGATTTCTTCCATTTTAGAGTTTCTGACTAAACTGTTTCACGAAAGAGTGGCTGCTGCAGCCCTTAGAGTTCAATTGGCAGCAATCTCTGATTTTCATATTGGTGATAAACAGACTCCCATCATGTCACATAGACTTTCTAAAACATTTCTTAAGGGTACTATTCACTTGAGACCACCTATTAGAACCCTATCTTCTCCATGGAATCTCAATTTTATGCTCTCATGGATAATTTGTACCCCCCCCCCCTTTGAACCTGCATCATCCTGTGATTTGAAATACCTATCATGGAAGGCCATTTTCCTAGTAGCAATTACTTCCGCTCGAAGATTTTCGGAACTACATGCCTTGTCCATCAAAGCCCCATACTTGATTTTTCATAATGATAGAATAACACTGAGAACAAATCCTTCATTCTTACCTAAGGTTTGTTCTGAAACAAATTTCAACCAGACTATAGAATTATCTGTGTTTTTTTCCTCAAATATACAAACAAAATGGAACACATATTGCACAAACTCGACGTCCATAGGCAACTTCGATCCTATTTAGACAGGACTAAGGACTTCAGAAAATCAGATCAACTTTTTGTCTCCTTTTCAGATTCAAAGGGTACTCTGGTGGTAAAAACCACTTTATCAAAATGGTTGTCAGATTGTATTTCTTTCACATACAACTCTTTGCAGATGACATTAAATCATAAAGTCAAGGCTCACTCAACCAGGGCCGTTTCCACTTCAGCCTTTCTGGCACAGCTGCCTATAGATGCCATTTGTGCAGCAGCCACATGGTCCTCACCTCATATCGTTATCACTCCTTACAGATTGGATAAGGCCTCCAGGGACAGGGGCTCCTTTGATTTTATGGATGTTCGTGTTTCACTGTTGCAGTCATCGCATTTGGGTTATCTGCTTGCAGGTAGCTCTGTCAGCCTGATTATCAAAGTCTTGGGTCCTGCATCGGTTGCTTTCTCGTCTTCCATGACGTCAGGTAGTCAGGGGTATAAGGCATGCAGCTGACGCCATTACATCAGTCTTTCTTGCCATTCAGTGCCCGAAGCAGAAGCAGTTCGCAAGTGCCGGTCGTCCGACTCCTGGAATTTTTGTTTCCAAGTTTCAGATCCGAAGTCTTCAACTAAGCTAAGTACCCCGTTGGGGATCCTTCTTCTTGCTCTAAACCAATGTCAGTAAAAGTTAACAGTTGTGTTTCTTGTGGAAAGCAAATACCTCAAAGATTTTCATTCATACTGCATTCCTTGCCTAGGCTCAGACCAGACGTACCTCACTGTTGGTTGTGTGCTTTATTCAAACCTCGTACTCTTTCGTTGGTTCATTTTCGCATCTAAATACTTTGGTCCTTGGTTCAATTATCCAGAAATGGCTTCGGTAAGCCACCCGACTACTGACATTCTGAAAAAACATAAAGATAGAGACAGACCGCATAGGTCCAAAGCTGCCGATGACGCGTCTTCTAAGCTAGTCGCCAGTTCGCCGGTACTCAGTGAGGTGCTTTCGCAGCCCCTGATACCCGCTACTTCAGATTCTCAGTCCTCTACCGAGACCCATTCGGAGTCCGGTATGCTGTGAGATGCTTCAACTGTGGAACCTGTGGATGTCTCTATCTTGGATGGGTCTGGAGCTGCTGTGCAGGCACTGGCTTCTGAGGGTGTATTCAGGCCTACTGACTTTCATATTAAACCGACGCCATCTTCTTCTTCAAGGCCTAAAACTCGATCCATGCCCAGAAAACGGATGCCCAGACCACATGGTCAGGCCCCTATGCCTAAAAAAAACAAATGATAAGAATGGCTGAAGACCTTGTTACTGTAATCAGGGGAAGCCACTCTTCTCGCTCTGAGACCTAGGAATGATTTTCCTTCTGATTCTTCTGATCAGGATTCTGAAATTTCTGTTTTCTCTGATGACCAGGATTTGCCCTTATCTACCTATGAGGATTCTGA
This sequence comes from Protopterus annectens, assembly GCF_019279795.1. Lineage (NCBI taxonomy): Eukaryota > Metazoa > Chordata > Ceratodontiformes > Protopteridae > Protopterus > Protopterus annectens. The sequence goes on along the minus strand of NC_056726.1, from coordinate 1,726,995,010 downwards.
TGCAGAGGACTCCATTCCCTCTGCTTCCCCTCCAGAGGATTTCCCTTTTGGTGAATCCTTCCATACTCTTAGGCTGCATTTCCGCTAGGAAAGCCAGGATTACTGTGACTCTAAAAAGAGGCTTAGGGAATTCTTACTCCTGCCTCAGCACAGGCCTTTAGCTATCCCTCCTGTACTGAACATTGTAGATGATGCCTTCTCTGAATCCAGCCTGGTCCCTGACACTTTACCTCCTACTCCCAGAAAACCTGATAGGTATTATAGGGTACCTGACACTCACAAGTTCCTCTCTAAAAATCCTACTGTGGATCCTGAGACCATTTCACAGGCAAAAATCCTACCCCCTCTGATAGAGATTCCAGGGCGCTGGATAGATGGGGTAAGAAGGTATACACTTCTGCAACTTTGGCCATTAGGGCCTTAAACTGCCAGTTTCATATGTTAAAGTATCAGCAGCATGTTATTGGATTGCTTAAATAGAAAATGATGTTGATTCCTGACTGTGCTGAAAATAAAGAATTACAGGATTTAATGCATTCTGCTGAACAAGTTGGAAAACATACTTTGCAATGTGGTTTTGATTCATTAGAAGCCTCTTATAGGGCTACAGTCACTGGGTCTGTACTGAGAAGGCATGCATGGCTTAAGGAGCAATCTTTTCCAGATCATGTTAAAGCCAAATTACTGGATGCTCCCTTAAACCAAGACCGCCCGTGGCAACAAAGCAGAAGTAGTACTTAAAAAGATGGAGAAAAAGCTAAATCTATGCAAACTGTTACAAGATTTCCTGCAAGGACAGCCTCCCAGATTTAGTAGACATTGGCCCTCTAAGAATTGGTCCTTTCCTGCCTCTTCCAGGCCTTCTCAGTCCAAACCCAGAACCTGCAGAACACCCAAGCTCCAGTCCCAGGGTACTGAAAGGCCTAAGCAGTGGGGGGGCTCCCACTTCCAAAGCATGGAGTAGTAAGACTCCCCCATACGGTAAGCTGTCTCAATGACTTAACTTTAAACCTTCCAAGCCCTGCTCAACTGACTGTTCCTTTAGGGGAAAGATCGCCCTGCATGCAAAAAATTGGAAACTCATTACCCAGAACAAATGGGTTTTAAATATAGTTTCCCAAGGATACAGATTCCACTTCCACTCCTTACCAACCCCAAGCGGTTGGCCAGACCTACCCCCACATCAGTGGGCAGAGGCTCAAAAGCAAGTTCTCTCTCTCTTAAGCATCAGGGCCATTCAACCTGTCCCAGAAGAAGAATGGGGACAAGGTTTTTACTCAAGACTTTTCCTGGTAATCAGAAAAGACAATTCCTGGCATCCTATCCTGGACCTGTCTATCCTAAACACATTTTTGGTAATCCCAAAATTCAAGATGCTAACTCTTCATCAGCTACTTCCCATGCTAGTCAAAAATGCCTGCTTGGCAATGCTGGATTTAAAGGAAGCCTACCTGCACAACCCAATAAGGGAATCTTGCAGAAGATACTTGCGCTTCAGAGCAGGCTACATGCACTATCAGTTCTCTGCACTGCCCTTTGCCCTCTACTGCACTGAGGGTATTCACAAAGTGCCTAGCTCCAGTCATTACATTTTGCAGGCAAAGAAATATTCAAATATACTCATACCTGGACGATTGTCTAATTCAAGCAGAAAGCCAGGACATGCTATTAAATCATCTGGCATTTGTAAAGAAATTGCTAACTTCTCTGGGGTGCACCATAAACGAAAATAAATCGCATCTTGTACCCTGCCAACAAATTGTATTCCTGTGAGCAAGCTTGAATACAACTTCCCCAATGGCTTACCTCACACCAGAGAAACAAGTTCATTTGACAGCCTACTTTAAACTACTAGCCACAAAGATCCAGCTATCTGCAAGGAAAATACTACAAGCCCTGGGGTTCATGGCCTCTTGCATTTTAGTAATTCCGTATGCAAGACTGCATACGAGGAAACTACAATGGTATCTAAAAAGCCTATGGTGTCAACATTCTCAGGATCTAGAATCGATGATTTCTATCATGCCTTGTCTAAAGATAGAGTTCCTTTGGTAGGCAGAGGCCTGCCACCAAAACAAGGGACTGCCATTCACTCTACCCCCTGCCGCCCAAACCCTAACAGACTCATCAGATTATGCATGGGGGGCTCACTTGGCAGGGCAAATTGATATGCACCTGCATATCAGTCAAAATGAAATGTCAGCTGTACAGAATGTTCTGACAGGCTTCAAGGACCACATTCTTCCAGGACAATTATTGGTAAAGGTGGACAGCACCACTGTTATGTGGTGTATAAACAAGCAGGGGGGAACCCACTCATACCCTCTCTGCAGACTAGCCATGGCTCTGTGGAATGCAGCCTTGAACTACCAAGTGCACCTACAGGCTCAATTCCTGCCAGGAAAGCTAAATACACTGGCAGATGACCTAAGCAGAAACCTCATGGATCCACACAAGTGGAAACTGGAACCAAAGATATTCGATATGATGAGAAACAAATGGGGGAGCCCAGAGATAGACCTGTTTGCCTCCCCTCAGAACTACCAGTTGGACAAATTCTGTGCAAGGAATCCCCAAAAACAAACTTGGAAAGTGGATGCCCTGTCCTTTACCTGGAAAAACCTATCAGTTTATTCCTTTCCCCCTCTGCCTGTCCTCTCCAAAGTGCTACTAAAGATCAAACAGGGCAAACCAAGGAGAATACTGATTGCACCTGACTGGCCACGTCAACACTGGTACCCCCTCTTGCGCAGTGTCTCTGCTGGCACCATGGCACCTGCCTCAGACCGCGGCCCTGCTGTCCCAGCAGGAGGGCCAGATTCTGCACCCACAGCTTCAAACCGTGAACCTTGCAGCCTAGCTAATTACCTGATCTCTCCACGTTACCATCCCTCAGTAAATAAGTGGATGTCATTCTGGAGGGAAGGAGGCCTAGTACTAGAAAATCCTATGCTGAAAAATAGAAAAGATTATGTTCCTGGAGTCCAACTCTGGGGATAGGCACAGCGGCGCCCAATTTACCTCATATTCTTCAATACTTAACTGAGATGCTTCACAAGGTCCTTTTTTATTCTTCCATCAAGATTCATGCCTCAGCCAATTCAGCACATTACAATACAGAGCCACCCCACTTCTCTCACCCATTGCTGAAGCAGTTCCTCAGAGGGGCCAAAAAACGTTAAGACCACCCAGGAGAGCCCCTACTCCAGCCTGGGATCTTAACTTTGTATTGGAAAAGCTCACTTTACCCCCCTTTTGAGCCAGCTGCAAATGCAGAGTTGAAATTCCTTTCTTGGAAAACAGCCTTCCTTCTAGCCATCAAGAAGGGTGCCTGAATTACAGGCCCTCATGGCACTGGAGCCTTTCATCATCGCCACAACAGTCAGGAAATCTTTCTACGTGGCACACCTCATCACTAAGGGTTTTTCATCCAGAAAAAAGGAGGTCATTGTCCCACTGTACTCATAGACCCATTATAGAGTATAATGCCCCATTTGGTATGTACCTCACAAGACATCTGCAACAGCTGGAAAGGCCACAGAAATACCTCACTAAAAGAATCACAGGCCTAAAGCAGATGCCATATGCTGACCATCTAAAAAAAACTCCAGCTATACTCTGTGGCATATCGTCTACTCGGAGATGATCTCTGCTTAACATACAAGGCCATGTCAAACCCTGAGCTGTTGGACATGCTCCACTTAAAGAAATCCCAATCCATCAGAGCCACACGCTCCATGGATCTAAACCTTATCACAATGAACAAAACATGCTGGAGGGATAGGTTCTTGACCCAGAGATTCCCCATACTTTGGAATAGACTGCCCATACATGTCAAGCAGAGCACCTCATTGGCCTTCTTCAAAAGGAACATTGATGATTGGATGGGAGATAGGAAATTCACCCCGGGGATCATGTCAGTCTCCCTGCTAGACAGGGGCCCAGAGAAGTAAATATTGTGGGAAAAAATTTCCAGGGAATTGTTATGGCTAGGCTTGCATAGGCCTTGGGGCCGATAGCCTAGTACCAACCTATGAACCTAAAACACTTGATGGGAACTGCCTGCACCATTATAACCCCTTTTGGCACTATTAACTAGCTGTTGACCTGGTTTGGTTCCGTTTCCTTTCCAAATGAAAGCCGTATGGTTATTGTAGCTCCTTGAATCTCTTTGTAGTTTTTTTTCTTTTTCATGAGATCCTGTTCAAGATCATTCAGTTTGTCATTAATGTCAACTAGCTGGGTCTGCAAGCAAGCGGGACTAATTTTGGCTGCCAGAGAAATAAACAAAGTATTGCAGCAAAAGCTGAAGGAAGAAATTTCTAAAGTGTCCCGTTCTGTAGAAATATTTACCCACTCAGTGGCACACCGATGGGCGGCTGTAATCCATCTATCTTGAAGCTGTTTTTCTGCTTCATCTGAAACGTCAAAAGGTTTAGATGGATTTTTAAAGGCATGCAGCCCCCCGGTGTGATGTCAAGCTGAATATAATGTTGCAGGCTCAAAATATTAAGATAAACTGCAGTTTCTTTCATCATAAGCTGTTCTAACTTGTAAATGATATCACTGATGGGTTCGGAGCTGATCCTCTGCTCTGACTCTGCCAAATGCTAAAGCTCGAGGTCTTCAAACAGCTCGTGGCCTACTCCCTATCCCATGATGCAACAGTGCTTCACTCAGATCTTGTTTGCCCAATCATACTGATAACTAAAGACTGTAGGCATTGAATACCACAGCTAAGGACAAAATATCCCTAAGACTTGTTGGAACTTCCCGGCCCTAAAGACTTTAAAGGTAGGGGGTTGGTGGGTGGGACGCAAGAATGAACGTGAGATGAACAACTCACATGGAACGTTATGATAAGTACACAACTTCTTTATGTGAAGTTGTTCTATCTCACCTTTATTCTCACTGATGGGTAAGCGTCCCAAGCACCATCTTCCTTGGATGTCTCATGGGAGTATATTCCTCAGAAAGTACAGTTGTGTACTTACCATAAACATAGATGTTCGAGTGTATTCATTGTTGCAGTCATCACATTTGGGTTATCTGCTTGCAGGTAGCCCTCAGTCGGTGTGATTATCAAAGTCTTGGGTCCTGCGTCGGTTGCTGTCTCATCTTCCATGACGTCAGGTAGTCAGGAGTATAAAGCATGCAGCCGACGCCTTTACATCAGTTTTTCTTGCCTCAGAGATGTCAGGTGCCCCATAATGGGAAGCAATTGTATACAAGGTTACACCTCCAACAAAAAAGCAAATAAACAAAAAAGCTTAAAGCATAGTAAACAAGAAAAGGTATTAGTCAATAGAAGTCAGGGGGCTGGAGGGAGGGTAACCAGGACTGCAGCAGTGAATACACTCAGACATCTACATTTATGGTAAGTGTACACAACTGTACTATGTTCTTTGTGTTTCACTTTTGCAGTCATCACATTTGGGTAGACTCCCAAAGCTAAGGATGGGAGGAGGTAATTAGATAGCATTAGGACCAGCTATAAGGCCCTGCAAGACTGCAGTGGCAAAGCCAGCTCTGGATTTAGAAAAAAATTGGCAAGTGGTAATGCTTGGTGAAGGTATTTACAGAACTCCAGGTAGCAGCTTCCAGGATGTCCCTGGTAGGGACACCTCTGAGAAAGGCTGTAGAGGTAGATGCAGCCCTGGCTGAATGTGCTCTTATCCCCTGTGGGGTAGGCATTCCAGGGTCTATGTCTAAGACCCTAAGTCTCTTATCACACTTTCAATGTTTAGTGTCCTGCCACCTATGAGGTAGTTCATGGGTACATGTTTTTTTCCAAAGGGGATGACTGTACATTTCTTGGCATTAAGCTTGAGCCCATGGCTCTGGCACCAGGCATCTGTTTCTGTAAGGCCCTTTTGTAGAATATCCACATCATTTGGGGATTCAATAATGGCTCCCAGTTTGCAGTCATCTGCAAACTTTGTTAGCCAGAGTCCCTTAGTGGTGGCCTGTACTTCAGAGAAGTAGATGCCAAACGAGTGGTCCCAGGACTGAACCCTGAGGTACTCCACTTGTCACTTGTCTGGAGCTGGATTTGGAGTCAGCTACTTTTACAGTCTGGGTTCTGTCAGTAAGCCAGATGGCAGCCCATCGAGTGACGTAGGACTTATGCCCAGCTTAGTAAGTTTATCTATGATTCCAGAGTGGGGTATGGTGTCGAAGGCCTTGGCGAGGTCCAGATAGGCTGTGTGGACCTCCTTACCCTTGTCCACAGCTCTGGAGACCGACTCGAAGAAGTCAATCAGATTCAGGAGACAAGATCGGCCCTTCACAAACCCAAACTGGGTGGGGTCCAGTGTCTGGAGGTTGCCAATGTCTTTGTTTATAAGTTCCATGATAATGCGTTCCATGCCCTTGCAGATCAGACTTGTCAGACTGATGGGACGGTAGCTCCCAGGATCCAAGGTGGATCCTCCCTTGTGGAGCAGGATAACTGTAGCTGTGCGCCACTCAGTGGGCACGAAGCCTGAGTTGAGGCTATGATTAAACATGACACTTAAGTGGGGTGCCAGTTCATTTTGTAGTTCATGTAGTACACAGCATGGGATGTCATCTGGTCCCATGGATGCTGTATTCTTAGCTTTGGAGAGTGCTGTTTCTACCTGTGTGGCTGTGATTATCGGAATTTGGCAATCTTTTCGTATTGAGATGGGCCCTTTAGGGGGTGAGAGGGGAGTGAAGTTGGCACTAAATCGATCTGCCAGGATATTGGCAATATCCTTGGGATCAGTATATGTAATGCCATTCTGTTGTAGTTCAAAGCAGATCTGAGCATTGCCATTTAAGATTCTTGACATAACTATAGAATGCCTTGTGGTTGTCTTTGGAATCTTTGGCAGTTTTATTTTTGTAACTAGCTTTTGAGGATTTTATGAGGGATCTCAGCTTCTTACTGCGGCTGGTGAGGGAGATGTCCTTCAAGGATGCATCTGCAGTCTTTACAAATGGGTTGTCCTGTCGTCAGGCAGCCCTTCGGTCGGCTGGATTCCAAAGTCTGGGTCTGGCTTCGGCTGGAGTCGCACTTCACCCGACGTCATCGCGGCAGTTATTCGGGTATAAAGGCATCAGCCGACGCCATTTTCCTCAGTCTTTCTTGCTGCGTGGCGCCCGAAGCAGAAGCTGTTCGCAAGTGCCGGTCGGTCAGATCCAGAGATTACTACTACCGAATACTACTTCGAAGACTTCTATAAAGCTAAGTACCCCGTTGGGGACTCTTTCTTGCCTCAGCCGATGTCAGAGAAAGTTAATAACTGTTTATCTTGTGGGAAACAAATACCTCAAAGATTTCCACTCCTATTGTATACATTGTTTAGGCCCAGACCACGACGTAGCAGCTTGTTTAGCCTGTGCTTCTTTTAACCGACGGACGCTTAGACGTCGGTCGGACTTTGCTGAACAGATTTTCGGCTCCGATTTTGCCTACATTATGCCGTCGGATCCTCCGACTACACAAATTACCAAAAAACGCAAAGAAGAGGACCGACACTCGCGGTCCACGGTTTCGGCCGAAACCGCGGTTAAGCAAACCACGAGTGTCTCGGTTTCGGCCGAAACCGAGCAAGCGGTTCTTTCATCAGCCGATATCATGCCTTCTACCGAGGCCTCTTCTAACCTGGTAGAAACGGCTTCTGAAATCCAACCTGCTGTTGTGGTTTCACAGGGTTTATCGGACACCATTCCCCTGGATGTTTCAACCCCTGCACGTGGAGCTGCTAGGCCTCCTCCAGCTATGTCTATTAAGGCCCTTGCCAGGGCTAAAGCAGCCAAAGCATCAAAGCCTGTGCCTGCCAAGCCCCCTTCTCACAGGCCCAGCTCCAGCTCCCACATGCTTTCTTTGGCTGAGGATCTCATCTTTTTAATTCGTGGAGCCCAGCCTCATCCAGACAGGGCCTCTCTCCCTCCTCCAGAAAGGAGGCCTAGAGCAGAGCCCCCTGAGCCAGTATCCACTGATGATTCCTCTGATGACTCAGAACATACAGACCCTCCTGAGGCTTCTTATTCTCCTTACGAAGATTCTGATGCTGAGGAGTCCATCCCTTCAGCCTCTCCTCCTGAGGAATTTTCCTTTGGGGAAACCTTGCATGCTATGAGGGAACAATTTCAGTGGCAGGGCCAAGATTTCTCAGACTCTAGAAAAGGCTTAGGACCTTTCTACATTTGCCACAGCATAGGCCTTTAGCTATACCTCCAGTTCTTCCTGTTGTTGATGATGCATTTAATGATGCTTGCACTGCTCCTGATTCTTTACCTCCGGCTCCTGCTAAGCCCGATAGGTACTACAGGGTCCCGGACACTCATCACCACTTATATAAGGCTCCTTTTGCAGATCCAGAGACTATCTCCCAGGGTCCTAAAGCTGTAGCCGCTACTACTTCTAAAAACCCTTCCCTCTGAAAGGGAATCCAGGTCCTTAGAGAGATGGGGTAAAAAAGTTTACACCTCTGCTACCTTGTCAGCTAGAGCTTTGAACTGCCAATTTCATATGATTCAATATCAAGAGTTTATGCTTGACCAGTTGACTAAAAAGCTGTCCTCTGAAGAATCTTTAGATAAAAGTATGTTCAAGAAATGGTACATAACATACAGCAGGTTAGTAACCATTCTTTAAAATGTGGCTATGATGCACTGGAGGCTTCCTTTAGATCAGCCATGACTGGCACAGTTATCAGGAGACATGCATGGTTGAAAGAACAGGCACTACCAGACCATGTCAAATCTAAGCTTTTGGATGCACCTATGGACAAGGTCAATTTATTTGGTTCTCCTGCTCAGCAGGTACTAAAAAAGATGGAAGAGAAAGCAAAATCTGTGCAAACAGTGAAAGATTTCTTACAAGTTCAACCTTTAAGGTTTAGCAGGAACTGGCCCTTCAAGAATTGGTCCTTTCCGGAATCCTCTAAGGCACAAAGGGGGCAGGAATAGGCGCTCTAGAGGCAGAAACCAATCCAGGGGTGCCTACAGGGGTCGCCAGTGGCAGGGTAACAACCAATGAGGTACGGATACAGCCACCACCACTACAACAACTCAATCACAGTGACTTGGCCGTGGCACCGCCTACCAGGGAACAACTAGAGGCACCCTTAGGCGGAAAGTTAACCTTATTCTCAAGAAACTGGCACTGCATTACAAGAGAAAAATGGATTTTGCAAACTATAGCAAAAAGGTTACAGGTTCCATTTCCATACTCTACCAGAAAAGAGAGGAATGCCAAACCTTCCACCTACTCAAAGGACAGAAGCTCTAAAGCAAATATCTCAATTATTAAGAATGAGAGCTGTGGAAAAGGTACCATCTATGGAGCAAGGAAAGGGATTTTACTCCAGACTCTTCCTGGTACCAAGAAAAGAAAACAAATGGAGGCCTATTCTAGACCTGTCCGCTTTAAACACATTCCTCATTGTTCCCAAATTCAAAATGGTGACCCTACAGCAGCTTCTTCCCATGCTGGGCAAGGAGTCTTGGCTGGTAACTCTAGATCTCAAGGAGGCATACCTGCACGTCCCCATAAGACCAATTTGCAGAAGATACCTCAGATTTCTTGCAGGATCAGAGCATTATCAATTCTCAGCATTGCCCTTTGGCTTATCTACTGCGCCCAGAGTGTTCACGAAATGCCTGGCATCAGTAATCGCTCATTGCAGACTTCAGGGGATTCAAATCTATCCCTACCTGGACGACTGCCTGATACAAGCGGACAACAGAAACAAGCTAACAGAAGACTTACAAAGAGTCATCTTCTTGCTGCAAGCCCTGGGATACACAGTCAATACAAAAAAGTCAAGGCTGATTCCATCCCAAAGAATAACCTTTCTGGGTGCAGAACTGGACACATCAAAACAAATGGCATTCCTAACTGCAGAAAAGAAAGAGCAACTTCCTCTCTACTTCTTGGCATTAACAAAGCAGAACCATCTAACTGCAAGAAAAGTGCTGCAAGCTCTAGGCTTCATGGCATCTTGCATAATACTGGTCCCTCATGCCAGGCTGCATATGAGAAAGCTACAGTGGTACCTAAAGAACTTATGGTCCCAGCACAAGCACAGCCTAGAAACCAAAATTCCAATGATCCCATGCCTGAAACAGGAGTTCCTATGGTGGGCCCAGGCCTGCCAATCAAACACAGGATTGCCCTTCTGCAAAAGCCAACCAAGACAAACCATCACGGCAGATGCCTCAGACCTCGGTTGGGGGGCACACATGCTGGACAAGTGCATTCAAGGCCTATGGACTCAAGAACAGCTGTATCTGCACATAAATCTAAAAGAAATGATGGCAGTAAAATTGGCAATCTAGGCATTCAGACCCTTTCTCCAAGAAGGCCAGTTGATGGTAAGGACAGACAACACCACAGTTATGTGGTACATCAACAAACAGGGAGGCACACACTCATACCCTCTATGCCGGCTGGCACTGGACTTATGGGATGTGGCTCTGAGCTACAACATTCAGTTACAGGCAATTTATGTACCAGGGAAGGAAAACATTCTAGCAGACATATTAAGCAGAACAACAACAGATGCTCACGAATGGATGCTACATCCGGACATCTTCAACACCATCACAAGAAAATGGGGATTACCACAAATAGACTTGTTTGCATCCCCTTTCAATCACCAGTTGAAGAAATTCTGCACAAGGACTTACCACCCACTTGCTTGGAAGGTGGACTCCCTCTCTTTCAGTTGGAAAAGCCTGACAGCATACGCCTTCCCACCACTTCCTTTGATGCACAAGGTGCTTCTCAAGATCAAAGAGGAACGTCCGAGGATCATTCTGATAGCCCCAAACTGGCCAAGACAACATTGGTATCCACTGCTGAGGAGCATGTCCCGGGAACAAATATGGACACTGCCCCTGATCCCATTACTGCTAACACAGAACAACTACAACATCCTGCATCCAAACCTAAAAACTCTGCAGCTAACTGCCTGGAACATTACATAACAGCAATTAACCCAAATTTATCCCAAAGGGTTAAAGACATAATCCTGGAGGCTCGTAGACCTTCAACAAGAAAGAATTATGCAGCAAAATGGAAAAGATATCACATCTGGAGTACTGCAAAGGGGCAAGATGCGACACTGGTGAACATAGCCAACATCCTGGAGTACTTGGCGGAGCTCTACCATACAGGCCTGTCCTATTCTTCCATCAAGATACATGCATCAGCTATTTCAGCAGAATACAGCTTGGATCCTCCTGTCTTCTCGCATCCTCTGCTCAGACAGTTTCTGAGAGGAATTAAAAATGTAAAACCTCCCAGGAAACCTCCATTGCCAGCATGGGACTTGAACTTTGTGCTAGAAAAACTGACTCTTCCTCCTTTCGAACCAGCAGCAGCAGCAGGATTACAATACTTATCCTGGAAGACTGCTTTCCTGCTGGCAATAACTTCAGCAAGAAGGGTCTCTGAACTACAGGCATTAATGGCAGTGCAACCCTTCCTGATCTTCCATCAAGATAGAGTATCCATGAGAACAAACCCTACATTTATGCCTAAGGTGGTATCCAGAGTCTCTTTAAATCAGGCTATCCACCTTCCTACATTCTTCCCCAACCCACAGAACAGGGGAGAAAGGCTCTTACATACCTTGGATGTACACAGACAATTACGCTACTACCTGGACAGGACAAAAAACAATAGAAAAACTGACCAACTTCTGGTAGCATATGCAACAGGAAAGGAAGGAAAACCAATTTCTAAACAGACAATCTCCAAATGGATAGGAAATTGCATTAGATTTTGTTACTCCTACCATGGAAAGAAAATTCCAGGGAACATCAGGCCTCACTCCACAAGGGCTACAGCCACTACCACAGCTTTCTTACGAGGAGTGGCTACCAAGGACATTATAGAGGGTGCTACTTGGACCTCCGTGCATACATTTGCCAAGCATTATAACTTACCTCTATACTCTAGATCCCGTGCTGGTTTTGCCACTGCTGTTTTGCAAGGGATCCTAACTACACCATAATCTCTTCTCATTTCCTCCTCCCCTAGTTTAGCTATGGTATTCTACCCATTTGTAAAGACTGCAGATGCATCCTTGAAGGACATAGTACAGTTTTGTACCTACCATAAATGTAGATGTCCGAGAGGAATGCATCTGCAGTCAGGATTACCCACCCTCCTTCCACTCTGAGGTACTCCTAGGGTATTTGCCAATCTTCAGCTAGCTTGGGGGGGATCTATTATGGTGTATTTGTTTGTATATATGTACATACATGCTTATTTTGTGTTTGCTCTCTACTATTTGGAAACTTTGGCATTTATCCAAATTTAGCCATCCAAGAGGGCACCTGGCATTTGGGGCAAGAAACACTGAGGAAAATGGCGTCGGCTGATGCCTTTATACCCGAATAACTGCCGCGATGACGTCGGGTGAAGTGCGACTCCAGCCGAAGCCAGACCCAGACTTTAGAATCCGGCCGACCGAAGGGCTGCCTGACGACAGGACAACCCATTTGTAAAGACTGCAGATGCATTCCTCTCGGACATCTACATTTATGGTAGGTACAAAACTGTACTTTTTTTGCATCCTGGGATTTTCCTCTTTTCTGCAACAGTTTATTCCTTCTGTTGTAGTTTGTTTATAGCAGGGGACCACCAGATTGGCTTTCTTTTTTTGGAGAAGAGCATCTTGGTTCTATTTGGGATGGCACGATTCATTCACGAGTGGATGTGCTCGTACAGTGCCTTAGTGTAGGATTCTGCAGTCGAACTTCCAGATCCCGTTTGCGTGGGTGTTGTGAAGTTTGTCACTTCTGACTTCAGTAGCATGAAGTCAGTAGCATGAAGTTGTCTTTGGAGAAGTTTTTTAAGGAGGTTTCCCTACTGGGGGGGTGGGATGTGGATGTCAAGGGTGATTTGCTTATGGTCATACCTGACCAGTGAGGGGGTGACCACTGGTGTGGAGCATGTATCTCCCATGTTGGTAATGACCAGGTCTAGGATATTGGAGCCCCTGGTGGGACAATGGATTAGTTGATCCAGGGCGTTGGAATTTATGAATTCCAAGAACTGTTGGGAAAAGGAGTTGGTACCAGAGTAGTTTTCCCAATTAATGGCAGGGTAGTTGAAATCACCTAGTATTAGGGTGTTTGGTTGTATCTTAATATTTTCCAGTATGTTTAGGAAGGTGTAGTGAGAATCTTGGGGGGTATTTTCAGACACTTTTAGAGGCTCTACAGACTGGGATATGGATGACCAGCAAGATCCACCTTTAAGCTCAAAAGCCTCAATATTTGAACAATCATTTTTGGAATGAAGAGAACAGCAGATTCGGAAAGAAACACCGGGCATGGTTTTTTTAGTAATAGAGTAGCTTATCAACAGCATATCAAAAGGACTAGATGGAACTGAATTTGTGTATTGTGATTCTGGTGCAAACGGTGAGAATAACATTGTTATAAATTTATTACAAGTGGAATTGAGTGAAATACAAATGTATATTTCTTAAATAAGAGTCTTAAATTTGTACCTTCTGTGATGCCTGGACCCTACATGTTTAAACTTGAAGTATATAGAATGTGTAGAAAATTATATTTGCTTAACTATTTTTCTAGAAATAACTTCGATGCTAGCCTAAATGATACTTTAATTTCTACTATAGACATTTCAGATACAGATAGTTTTTATTCATCTTTTTCTGATATAGATGAGTTAAATGGTTACTGCTATCTTGACACTACATCTGTAAAATGTTCCACTGATTTTTGTCCCACCTTTTCTGCATGAGTGTGCAACAATTTTCAGCTATGCACAACTTTTCTTGAGAACATACATGTAAAGAATTCATGCGAACAGCAAATTTTTTTCTTACAATTTGTCAAAAGATGAATGGAAATTTCTTAAAAATATGGGGGAACAACATGCATTGGTCTAAACCCTCTGATAAGGGGAATCGCTTAGTAGTAATGCATGCTAATCATTAGATGGAAATGTGCATGGAACATCTTAGTAATACTGAAGTATGTTAAGGTGATGGTGAGTGATGATCAAAATGCACAAAAGAATTTCAGCATTTACTTTTTAACTGTTATAAACTTGGGTATATTTCTAAACAAGACATAGATAAAAAGGTATATCATGAAAATATTCTATAGCATATTTTTACTGTTTACCCAAGCTTCATAAAGCATGCAACACCCCCCAGGAAAGCCCATTATCTCTACTACTCATTTTTTTACGAAACATAGGTGTATTTCTGCATAGTTATTTATTACCCTATGTAATGAAGCTACGATAATTTATAAAAGATCGTTTGAGATGTAAAAGAGAAATCTTCGAAACCATTATGGAAATTTGTGACAGCTGCTAAATGGACTCCAGTAGTAGAAGCTGAGGCTCCTGAACGTTGTAAGGTTGATAAGTACTCCAGCACTGTATTAATTGGAGTTGAAAAGGGGTCATGTCCTTTTTCTCAAGACTAGAACACAAATCTGCTCCACTTACTGCAATGAATTTTTTTGTTGGAAGGTCCTTTTTATGTCCTCTTTCGACAAAATCATCCACAAGTTTCGTTCTTTCTCTAATAAAATCTGTCTCTTGTGTACATAATTTAGAAATACGAATCATCTGGTTTTCTGCCACATTCCTAAAAATATGCTTAGGATGCATGCTGGATCTGTGGAGTATATGATTGCACCATGTTGCTTTCCTGTGCATAGATGTGTCAGTACCATTGCTTACATCCAAATTTAATTAGTTAAATAGTTTTTAAACTCATTCAGTGACATCTCATCCCCACCCCATAAAAAAAAAAAATGTCATCAACGAAACCATCTATATAGAACTATGTTCTTACTCCAGTTGTTCCTTGGATCTATATTCCATTCATCCTCCCATTGTGCCAACACTATGTTCAACTTAATATGCAGCCTCTTAGAGGTAGTGCTGTGCAAGAATGTGTTCTTATTTGGTGAAATCTACTACTGGCAAAAAATGGGTGTGGTCATGGGGACCCGATGTGCCAACAGTTATGTGAACATAGTGTTATATAGCATATGACCCCAGTATTTGACAATTCTAAAAGCTAAATCCATCCAGCACCTCACCTACTTTACACCCTGGAGAGGAGTTAGGATTCACTGAAAGCCTACTGCCAGCTGATACGGAGGCAGAAATGGCAGTAGAATCTGACTGAAGGCAAGTAACAAGAATTGGTCAGTCTGTAAAACTCTACAATTTCCCTGCCTTTTTAGGGACTGAAGACTGGGAATCAGGATTATTGCAGGCAGCATTGCAGATATCCTCCAAAACAGGAGGAAAAGTAGTAATATGTGGGACCCCCACCTCTAATAACTCGTAGTATGTTTTCACTGGGTCTGTATTAGAAGAGTGAAACAACTTAAGAGCGAACACTCTTTTGTTGACACATAAAATCCGAAGTCTGAAAAGAGCAAAGTTAGGGAACAGCAATTTTTTCCCCAGGTAAAAAAAAAAATTGCTGTTCCCAAAAAAAAAAAAAATTATAAAGACAAAATAAAGTTCCGTAACTTCGCTCTTTTCAGACTTCAAGCTTTACGTGTCAATGAAAGAGCATTCGCTCAAGTCGCTTCGCTCTTCTAATACAGACCCATTTTCACTTCACGGGAACCTTTACTTGTTCCCACAAAAATATCAAATTCACCCTGGAATAAGACTAGAAAACAAAACAGAGATTGGGCAAATGTGCTTTCTCCAGATTTACAGACCTCACCTTGGGAATTCAAAGAAGAGGAAACTGTTAATGTTACACTCTTTTTGACAGGCTATCCTCAAGATTTTCTTTATCACAACAGGCTCGTTAGGATTTTTGAATTCCGGGCCAGCAACCTGCAATAAACTACTAAGTTCAAAATATTAAGTAAAAAAGTGCATGCCTAGAAGAACTATGTCTAAGACTTCTAAAATGTATTTATTTCAAAATAAAATGTATTTTTCCTAGGTAAGGTATCCCTGAAAGGAAACTGAATAGGGATGGCTTTTTATCCAGGGCAAGCGATCTCTTTCCATGGTTCCACCAAGAAGATTCTACTAGAGAAAAAGGGATGGTGCGAAAGCAAGGGGAAATTCAAAAAAAAAAAAAGCGTGGGATTTCTGGATGCAGATCCTTAAGGAGAATAACAGCCATACAGAATATTAAGTAGCAGAAAGTATTCCAAGAAATAAATCAACATCAGAATGGAGATTTTGCAGGTAGGGATGACCGCAATTAGGGGTACACAGGACAGACAAGGGGGGGGGGCATGAATTTACTTGAGAAAACTGGCAAAGGAACCAAGATATCTGGACCAAATATAGAAGAGGTAATAGAATGGAAAGAGGCCAAGAAGACATCTGGACTGCAGCCTAGAGACTGCCTTCCCTATCAGGGATTAGTATCAGAGTACAGGCAAAGAGAAGGTGAAAGAGATGAGGGATAAGGGAATTCTGAGTGAAGTACTTGATCCGATAGCGTTTTCTTTTTTTTAGTTGAATCTAGAAAAAAAAATATTAGATATGCACTTACCATATCTTGGTATCTGTGTTGTTCTGCTCATTCTGCTTCATTGATGGGTTACAAATCCAATCCCCTGATCAGACTCTGCTGCCTTCAACATACTTTAGCGTCCAGGTTCGAGCTCCTCCCCTACCCATAATCCTCAGCCCCTAGCTCTGCTTCCTCAGATAAAGTTTGCTGCCTCTAAAAAGTAGATAAAAAAAAAATGCATCCACATTCGTGGAAAAAGAAACAGAGTGGTTCTTACCCACACAGTCAAAAGGATTGGCTGTACGTTGTTTATGACCATCTTCATTAAGATGTTCCCAGTTGATAAAATTGTGCTCACCTCTCAAACCAGTTCCTGAAGACGTCTCTCGGTTAGGCAGCGCATACTGAACCATACTTTTTTGAGTAGCATCCATACTCTCATCTTTCAGAATCCTCTCTAGTTGATTATTAGGATCACTGGCCATGTAGCAGCAACAAAAAAATACAACAAGTCCCAAAAGTATAAAAATGCAACAAAAAGGCCAGTACAAATTATAAAACTCACCAGCTTGCACTTCATTAACAATAACGTCTCGAGTCTCTAGCTCTAAGGCAAGAAATGCCTTCTAGGAGTACATCAGTAAGGAAAAAACAGTGCCATTTTATACATCTAAAACATTAAATGTTTTATTTCTATTATACTTAGAAAACAATAATCAGTTATATCAGTGGTGTTCCCTTTAGTCCTAAAGGACATTTTACTTGTGTAACATCTAATGTTATGTTCTCAGATGCTCCTGCAGTCTCTGAAACTAAGAGAAGTTTTAAATTGAGACTGCAGGAGCACATTAGAGACACAAAAATGGAAAAAGTTGCTAGTTCTGTTGCCATGCATTTTAAGTTGTTTCACAATAGCAATCCAGACTCTCTGCATCCTAGAACAAGTTAATTGGGGTATTGGCACCTCTGAGTTTAAGAATAAACATAATTTGTTAAAGAAAGTATTTATATTTTGAAATACAATGCTTTTAAGTCCTTGTGGACTTAATACTGATTGTTCATGGAAACTTTTGATTTAATTATTTTCTAAGTGTAATAGAAGTACAGTATATAATGTTTTAGATATTAATTAGTTAAGTGTTTTATAATTGATAATTAATGTTTGTATAAAATGGCACTGTTTTTTTCCTTACTGATGTACTCCTAGAAGGCATTTCTTGCCGAAGGGCTAGAGACTTGAGACGTTCTTGTTAATAAATTGCAAGCTGGTGATTTTTATATTTTTTACTGGCCTTTTTGTTGTATTTTTATTCATTTAAAACCACCCTTTAAAGAGCCCATTGAACCTTGTAATTTGATGCTACACCTTCAAACCTTGACTTGTCAACCCTTTGAGCCAGCTGCCACTTGCAATATAAAATGTTTGTCTTGGAAGACTTTATTCCTGGTAGCCATCACTTCATCCAGGAGAATATAAGAATTACAGGCCTTGTGTGTAAAGTGCTCTTACATAGTTTTTCACAAAGAGACTGTATCTCTTCGGAATAACTC